>NW_028270183.1:0-147500 GCF_037043375.1 Chiloscyllium plagiosum
AGAAAGAGAGAGAAAAGAGAGAGAAAGAGAGAGAAAGAGAGAGAAAGAGAGAGAAAGAGAGAGAAAGAGAGAGAAAGAGAGAGAAAGAGAGAGAAAGAGAGAGAAAAGAGAGAGAAAGAGAGAGAAAGAGAGAAAGAGAGAGAAAGAGAGAGAGAGAAAATGAGAAAGGGAGAGAAAGGGAAAGAGGAAAAAGAGAGATAGAAAAAAAGAGAGGGGGGGAAAGAGAGGGGCGAGAGGAGAGAGAGGGGCCGAGGGAGAGAGAGGGGCCGAGGGAGAGAGAGGGGCCGAGGGAGAGAGAGGGGGCCGAGGGAGAGAGAGGGGCCGAGGGAGAGAGAGGGGCCGAGAAAGACAGGGGCGAGAAAGACAGGGGCGAGAAAGACAGGGGCGAGAAAGACAGGGGCGAGAAAGACAGGGGCGAGAAAGACAGGGGCGAGAAAGACAGGGGCGAGAAAGACAGGGGCGAGAAAGACAGGGGCGAGAAAGACAGGGGCGAGAAAGACAGGGGCGAGAAAGACAGGGGCGAGAAAGACAGGGGCGAGAAAGACAGGGGCGAGAAAGACAGGGGCGAGAAAGACAGGGGCGAGAAAGACAGGGGCGAGAAAGACAGGGGCGAGAAAGACAGGGGCGAGAAGACAGGGGCGAGAAAGACAGGGGCGAGAAAGACAGGGGCGAGAAAGACAGGGCGAGAAAGACAGGGGCGAGAAAGACAGGGGCGAGAAAGACAGGGGCGAGAAAGACAGGGGCGAGAAAGACAGGGGCGAGAAAGACAGGGGCGAGAAAGACAGGGCGAGAAAGACAGGGGCGAGAAAGACAGGGGCGAGAAAGACAGGGGCGAGAAAGACAGGGGCGAGAAAGACAGGGGCGAGAAAGACAGGGGCGAGAAAGACAGGGGCGAGAAAGACAGGGGCGAGAAAGACAGGGGCGAGAAAGACAGGGGCGAGAAAGACAGGGGCGAGAAAGACAGGGGCGAGAAAGACAGGGCGAGAAAGACAGGGGCGAGAAAGACAGGGCGAGAAAGACAGGGGCGAGAAAGACAGGGGCGAGAAAGACAGGGGCGAGAAAGACAGGGGCGAGAAAGACAGGGGCGAGAAAGACAGGGGCGAGAAAGACAGACAGGGGCGAGAAAGACAGGGGCGAGAAAGACAGGGGCGAGAAAGACAGGGGCGAGAAGCAGAGGGCGAGAAACAGAGGGCGAGAAACAGAGGGCGAGAAACAGAGACTGCAACTGTGACGTCCAGAAGTGCGAGTTTGTTGTCAGTTCTTCCTCCTTGGTGAACTTTATGCCTGTGAGGGTGTTGTTGATGATGTTAAATGTCTCTTCTATCTTGTTTCGTTTTGTGATGACAAAGTTGTCCTCTACGTAGCAAACCCAGATATTTGGTTTGATGATTGGTAGGGCTGTTTGTTCTAGCCTTTGCATTCCCGCTTCTGCTATGAATCCTGATAGCAGAGATCCCATGGGTGTGCCGTTGGTTTGTTTGTAGACTCATAGCCCTACACATGATGAAAAAAACCATTTCGACTGGGACAACACGTCTATCCTGGGACAGGCTAAGCAAAGACATGCCAGAGAATTCCTAGAGGCCTGGCACTCCAACCACAACGCCATAAACAAGCACATAGATCTAGATGCCATCTATCAAACGCTCAGAAAATGAACAGGAAATGACATCACAAACCCCAGGAACCCCATCCAGGAGAAAGATATAAATAGAAAGCAGAGACAACAGCTTCGCTTCACTTGGAGGTCGCCACTGATGATGTTACCGAGCCAGGTAATGAACGTCTGGATATCAAACCTACAGCTCAGCGAGCAAACCTACACCCTGAACCTCAACCTGAGCTACAAACATTCACAAACCTTACGACTATCCCTTTCCCTATTGCTAACACTTTGTCTAATCCTAAACCACACCACCCAGCTCTGAGCTAACCCTAACCCCTAATCTTAATTCTGACCCCTACCTCGATTTTAACTCTATAATCTAAATCTTAAATTTAACTCCGACACCAAGCATAGTTCTTAAGCCTAACCTGCAATTCCTATTTCAGATTGTAATCATAAACTTCTGACCTACCCCTATCATTGGGTCACGTTGATTCTATTACTTACATGCATCTGCCCAACTAACCTTGATTTAATCACCTACATTCACTAATAAACACTAGTTACTTATATTTCCAGACATGAAATACAAAATCTGAGGAACTAGTGTGCCAAGAATGGAAGTAAATGATATCCAGAGAATAGGATCACATGAACATCAGTTATTGATATTCTTTAGGAATGAAACAGAAGACTGACTTGGAGGACTGTTAACACAAGCAAGTAATCAAAAGGATACCAATCATACCTATTCAATGGGTATGCATTCAACCCTGAATTGTAATGTGGCAATGTTGACCAGCAGAAATACTTATTTTATATGAGTAATAATGCTGAACATGAGCCAAAAAAACAGCAAACTTACTTGATTCTTTAAACTCTAAAATGTGACTGGAAAATCACAAGGGAGACTTTGATGTATCTCCTGCCTGAACACTGGAACCTAACCCAATCGCTAATTGTAGCATGAACAGCCTCATTCCATTCTTTTACAGAAAACAAAGTCCAATAGCTATTTCAAACTCTAACCACTGCCCAATAGACTGATCGCCTCTTCCATCAGATGCCAGTGAGCATTCAACATCTGCCATCTGCTTGAACATAATATCCCTCTGTTCCACTAAGCTACGCGGTGTCCTGCCATTTATTAAATACTTCCTTATCTTGTTTCTTCTTCCAAAGTGCATCACCTTGCACTTACCAGGGTTAAATACCAGCTGCCATTGGTCTACCCTTTTGACTAACCCAACTGTATCTTCCTCTAAGCACACTATCAACCACTCTACAAAACTTGGTGCTATCTGCAAATGTGCTTAACATTCCCCCATATTTTCATATATCATTTATGCATTTAACAAACAATAAGGGTCCCCGTAATAATCCTTGTAGCACACTGCCTCCAGTCACTCGAACATCTTTCTACCACTATCCTTTGTGACTTATTACTAAACCAGTTTCTGATCCATCTCACCATATGTTCTTTGATTCCATGTGCTTCAGCATTCTCAACCAGCGTCCCATGTAGGATTTTATCAAAAGCTTTGCTAAAATCCATATAAATTACACCAACTAAACATCTCCCATCCACAAACAATCATATATGCAAAACATTCTAACAAATTTGTTAGGCATTACCTCCCTCTGACAAAGTCATGCTGACAAACCCTAATTAACCCATGACTTTTCAAGTGGGCATTTATTTCCACCCTCAGAATTTGCTCTAATAGTTTCCCTACCATTGACATGAGACTCACCGGTCTGGTTCATCTGAAATTTCCTGGTACATCTCTATCACTCTTCCTACAAAGTGGAACCACATTAGCCATTTTTCATTCTGCTGACATTTCCCCAATGACCAGAGAGGAACTAAAAATTACCCTGCAATTTCCAGCCTCACTTCCAATCAAGTCATGCTTTTTGTTTGTGTTTGTGTAGTGGAGGTTTTATAAGGGGATTATAGAACATAGAACAGTACAGCACAGAACAGGCCCTTCAGCCCACGATGTTGTGCCATTGATCCTCATGCACCCTCAAATTTCTGTGACCATATGCATGTCCAGCAGTCTCTTAAATATCCCCAATAACCTCGCTTCCACAACTGCTGCTGGCAACGCATTCCATGCTCTCACAACTCTCTGCGTAAAGAACCCGCCTCTGACATCCCCTCTATACTTTCCGCCAAACAGTTTAAAACTATGACCCCTCGTGTTAACAATTTCTGCCCTGGGAAAAAGTTTCTAGTTATCAACTCTATCTATGCCTCTCATTGTCTTGTACTCCTTAATTAGGTCCTCTCTCTTCCTTCTATTTTCCAGCTCAGTCAACCTCTCTTCATAAGGTAAGCCCTCCATTCCAGGCAGCATCCTGGTAAATCTCCTCTGAACCCTCTCCATAGCATCCACATCTTTCCTATAATAGGGCGACCAGAACTGGACACAGTATTCCAAGTGCGGTCTAACCAAAGTTTTATAGAGCTGCAACAAGATCTCACGGCTCTTAAACTCAATCCCCCTGTTAATGAAAGCCAAAACACCACATGCTTTCTTAACAATCCTGTCCACCGAGGTGGCAATTTTAAGGGATCTATGTACCTGCACACCAAGATCCCACTGTTCCTCCACACTGCCAAGAATTTGTCTACCTGTAGTTGGAATCTATTTATTTGTAATAAACAGTAAACTTTGTTAAGTACAGAAACCTGCTCCATGCTTTGTTTGCCTGGGTTCAAAAGACAGGGAAATTGGGAAACTTTTGTCTATTTTGACAAAATCTTTTAACTTTTATGACGACTCCAGGAATAGCAAGCATTGATTTCCAGAGGACTACAGTGAAGTGTGACAAGTGGAATGACAGGATTGTGTGACAAACTGCCATCATTCCTCAATGAGATTTCAGAAACATGATTAAGCTTTAATTACCAGTATTTCTGACTACCTCATTAATCCTGAAATGCTGAAGGCTGGCCACTTTACAAAGGCTTGTTTGTAATTTATACTGAAATTGTTCCATTAGTCTACAGCTGTCAGTAATTTGATTTCATCAACAAGAAACTCAGTGGACTATGAAAAATCTGCATTCTCTATACTTTGGTTTCAAACCCTTAGCCCACAGGAAATATTTTTGCCCTTCTGTTATTCTTAAACATCCTTTTGACGATAGACTATTATACAGACACGAGCACATTTGGAATTACAGGAATATACAGAGGAACCTAGATGATCGAAATATCAATTATCCGAATTTCGGATTATCCGAAGAAGATCTCGAGGTGCCGATAGAAGCATTACATCAAAGACGTGTTTCCAACACTGATTGCGTCTTTTGTTTACAGTGATTAAAAGTGAACTCGGCTTCCTGAAATGGTGCCGAGAACAGTCTTGGACATTGATGGGAGCCCAGGCACAGTCTCGAAATGACTGACCGTGCTCTCTCTCTCCCTGAAGTTCTCCACAGATGTATACCCTAAACCCCACTTCCCCAGATAATCTCTCCAACATTGTCCTGTACAGGGCAAAGGTGGAACCTATCAAGAAGTCGCAGTAAACACGTGTGTGTGTGTGTGCGTGTACGTGTACACACGCACGTGCACTCTATTTGGAGACCGACTCCCCCCCCCCCCCCCCCCCAAAAGGCCACCCACGAGGGGGGTGGTGAGCATGGGGGGGGGGTGATGTTGAAAAGGGTTGGGAGGTGGGCAGGGGTGAGGGAGACGGGGGGGCGGTACTGGCAGGGGTGGGCAGGAAGAGGGTTGGTGTTGGATAGGTTTGGGGGTGGGGGAAGAGCAGATGGGGGGTGGTGTTGGACAGAGTTGGGGACGGATGGGGGGCAAGGGTGACGGGCATGGGCTCATGCACGGTGTGCTGCTGCCTAGTCTCTTGAGCAGGGAGCAGACTTAACAGAAAACTCCGAGCCCCAGAGGAAAGGCATTGAATCAACTAACCAAAATATCAATTATCTGAATTGTGCCCTTCCATCTCATTCAGATAATAGAGGTTCCTCTGTAGTTCTAAGTCTGGATACTATTTCACTGTTAACCAATTTTGTCACCTTTAAGAATAAGTTTTGTTTATAATAAATGGGTTAATTTGGGGTCGAATAACTAGGTGAAAGTCACTTTGTTCTCAATAGTAGCACAAAGAGGATCAGTTAGCCATTTTATTGACTGCATCAACGTTTATACTAAAGGTGAGACTATTGGAGAATTTGGGCTTGATTACTAAGGAATACCTCCTGTCAGTCAGAACAAACACGTAAATAAAAGCAAAGTATTGTGGATGCTGGAGATCTAAAATAAAAACAAAATGGTGGAGGAATGCAACAGATCTTCCAGCATCCATGGAGAGTAAGTTACCTCTCAGTCCAGCGACTCTTCTTCAGAATTTAAATGAAGTCATATTGGGTCCCAAAAGATTAACTGTTTCTCTCTCCAAAATGTAAGACTGCTTAGGTTCCTGCTGCTCAAATCCATATTTTTTATTAAAATTTATTATTTTTATAAAAAGAAAAACAAATATAGACTGACAGCAAATGGTAATTCACTGAACGTTTGAACATTGGAGCACTTTCTAACCTCATCCCCCCCTCTGTGTGCCCACTGCAAACGTAGGGATGCTCTCCTCAACCCACTATTCCTACGGTCCCCATTTTGCTACGCCTCCCTCCCCAGGTTCATTTCTCTTTCTGCCACTTTCCCTCTCTTTCCCAGTCACTCTTATCCCCAATATCTCCCTCACCTGTGTCAGTACTTCCCTTCCTCCTCCACTCTCTCTCAGTGCCTCCATTTCTTCCCCACTGCTTGACTCTACCAGCCTGCCCTCCATGTTATTGCATTCAGTTTCTTGTGTTCACCCAGCGGAAAAAGTTACATCTCGATTCAGGGTTTGAGACAGACCCTTCAGGGCGTGGACAGATATAGAACTGCCTGCCTTGATTAGGCCCAGGTTTCCTGACAACACGTAGCAGACATGGTTCGCGATGCCCAGAACAGTTTGGGGGAGGAGGCTGTCCTTTCAGTAATGACTTCCAAAAAACAGCTTGTGATGAACTTTGTGTATTCTCTATCTGGATGTCCTGTTTAATTTCCTTGCTATCGGCTTGCTGTTGCCCAGTGACAGTGAGAGCAGTTTTATTAAAGAGACCCACATCATCACATGTTTTCAACTTGGAAGCTGGATTAGTGTCAGCTGGTTTGAAAAACTGCAGTAAATTTCTCGAGAGATGAGAATTGCTTCGACCATTTTTTCCTTTCTTTCTCATTAAACCTTTTCCCGTTTGTCTTTGATCCAGCTTCGCTTTTTTTGTCTGGGGATTCAACTTAGAATTCTGATTAGTTTCTGCATAATTCTGGAAATCCAATCTGCTTTGATTTTCCTGAATATTTACCAGGAATTTGGAAAGTTTTTGTTGTTGACCAGCGAATTCTGGCATGTATTTGGTGCAAAGTGGAGGACATTTAGTGGCTGGGACACAATGGCTCTTTAAAAACACTTTGACTGGGCAATGATCTGATCCTTCAATCTCCGGCATCAGGATGCAGTTCTCCAATTCAGTTTCTGCCAGGGATTTGTTCACAAAGATGTAATCAATCCTTGTCCCATAGTTTGTTTTGCGAGCTCCTGTACTTGTTCGCCAACAGGTATAAGCTTCTTTCTCTGTTGGATGGAAGAAACGGAACGTATCCACAAAAAGCCCATACCCGCTCTTCTCTCTCATGCCCAGTCCTGGTTTGCTGTCAGAATTTTGATTGATTTCATCTAATTGCGACTGATCAGAGGCACAGGACAGGAACTTGTCCATCCACACACGATCTGGATACTCACTGAATTGATTCTGCAGGTAACAAACACTAAGTAATAGAACATAGGTCCCTTGGAGGAAAGGGGAATAGCAGAGCCCTAAGGACGGGAGTGCATTTATTTGGAATTTATTTTTATTGGTTCACAGATGTGAGCATTGCTGGCAATGTCAGCATTTTTGCTTATCCTTGGTTAGGAAAGAAGTTTCAGGTGATAGTGCTCCAATGTGTGTGTTGCCCTTGACCTAGGGGACAGAGGGCACAGGTTCGCAAGGTGCCTTACTGAGTCACTGCAGAACATCTTGTAGATTGTATGGACTGCTGTCACTCTGCATCAGTGGTGAAAGGGGTAAATGTTGAAGGTAGTGGATATGGTATCAATCAAGCTGACTTCTCTGTCCATTTGGTGTTAAGCTTCCCAAGTGTTGTTAGAGCTGCACTCATCCAGGTAAGTGGGGAGTATTCCATCACACTCCTGACTTGTCCCTTGCATGGTGGACAGCCTCTGAAGAATCAGAGGGTGAGTTACTTATAACAGAATTCCCAGCCAGCAATATTACATTCACAATACAACCTTACATGAATGAGATCATCTACAATAAGGGTTATCCCATCTGATTTACAGTTTTCCCACAAGGTGAATGGAGACGTCAGGCAATGGGACGTTCTCAGAGTTACAGTGAGATCTTGCTGTGTTGACTTACCAGATCGCCTGGTTGACAGTGGTCGATGGGCCTGTGTGCAGTGTTCAGATCTCCCAGGACAATCACATTCCTGTTTCAGGGAAAACCAAGTGTTAAGAGCAAAATGCAGTAAAACCCAAAACCAGCACCAGCAACAAAGGCCAACCATTAATCCGAACTGTTTGGAACACAATGGGCCATTCAGCTATGAACCAGTCTGTTAGATAGGAACAGGAGATGACCATTCAGCTCCATCCTCAATTCTGACACTCAAACTGCAGCGGGATATTCAGCCTCTCAGATCTGTCCTGTCAATCAGCAGTTTGCAGCTGATCTGAGATGTAACTGCAAATATCGCCTTTATCTCTGATCATTTTGCCTAACAAAGTTCTATCAAGAAAGAAAATGTAAAACTAACAACTGATACTTGCAGAAACAAATTGCAAACATCTCCCCTCTTGGAGAATACAAGTGTTTCCTAATTTCAGTTCTGAAAGCTCCGACATCTTAAGTCTATACTCAATGGATCTTGACTCACCCAACAGTGGTTTTGGTCTATCTATTATATTAGGTTTCCTTCATCACTTGAAAACTTTAGCCAAATCAAACAGTAAATTTCCAAATTTTAGGATATCATACAGTCATAGAGATGTACAGCATGGAAACAGACCCTTTGGTCCAACTCGTCCATCCTAAATTAATCTAATCCCATTTGCCAGCACTTGGCCCATATCCCTCTAAACTCTTCCTATTCATATACCCATCCAGATACTTTTAAACATTGTAATTGTACCAGCCTCCACCACTTCCTCCGGCAGCTCATTCCATACATGCACCACCCTCTGTGTGAAAAAGTTGCCCCTTAGGTCCCTTTTAAATTTTTCCCCTCTCACTCTAAACCTCTAGTTCTGGACTCTACCACCCCAAGGAGAAGACCTTGTCTATACACTCTATCCATGCCCCTCTTGATTTTATAAACCTCTATAAGGTCACGCCTTAAGAGCAAAGAACATACAGCACAGGAACAAACCCTTTAGCCCATCAAGAGTATGTTGACACAATGATGTTTGAAACTAAAAACCATCTGCTTCTATGTAGTTCCTATCCTTCTATTCCCTGTCTATTCATGTATCTGTCAAGATGCCTCTTAAATATTGCTATTGTATCCACCTGCATTATTCTTCTGGCAACCCATTCCAGGCACTGAGGACCCTCCACGTAAAACATTTGCCCCTCACAGCTCCTTTAAGCGCTTTTACTTTAAACCCATGTCCCCAAGTAATTCAGTTTTCTATCCTGGGAGAAAGACTCTTGAATATCCATACCCCGTATAATTTTGTAAAGTTCTATTAAGTCACCCCTCATCCTTCAATGTTCAAGTAAAAATAAACAAGTTCATCCATTCTCTCTTCATAGCTAATACTCCCTAAAACCACCCAACATTATGGTAAATCATTCCTATAATCTCTCCAAAGCCTCCACACATGGCTGTCTCACAGCACCAAGGACACAGGTTCAGTTCTGTGTGGAGTTTGCACATTCTCCCTACCTCTGTGTGGGATTCCTCTGGGTGCTCCAATTCCTTCCACAGTCCAAAAATGTGCACATTAGGTGGATTGGCCAGACTAAATTGTCGATAGTGTCTGGAGATGTGCAGGCTAAATGGATTAGCCATGGGAAATGCAGGTTACAGGAATGGGATTGGGAGGTGGGAGGGTGGGGGAGAGAAAAGAGTCTGGGTAGGATACTCTTTGGAGGGTCAATGTTACCTCGGTGAGCTGAATGGCCTACTTCCTTACTGCAGGGACACTATGACTCTATGTCCTTCTGGCAATGTGATGATGAGAACTTAACACAATATTCCAAATGTGACCTAAGTAAAGTTCAATCCAGCTGCAACATGACCTGCCAATTTTTACACTCTGTACCCCAACTGATAAAGTCTACCATGCCATATGTCTTCATGACCACCTCATCCACGTCGTGTTGCCATTTTCAGGGAACTATGGACCTTTATACCAAGATCTTCCTGCATGTTGATGTTTCTAAGTGTTCTACCATTTACTGTATACTTACATCTAAAGTAGAAGATATTCTAAAATATATCACCTCACATTAGTCTGGATTAAACTATTCACTATCCACAACCACCCCAATCTTTGTGGCACCCATAAACTTACTGATCAAGCCACCTACATTCTCCCTTAAATCATTTATAAATTTAAAAACAACAGGTGTCCCAGCACTGATTCCTGAGGAACACCACTGGTCACAGAACTGCAGTAAAAAAAAACACCCTTTCACCACTACTCTGTCTTCAATGATTCAGCCAGTTCTGTATCCAACTCATCATGGATCCCATGTGACTTGTATTAGCCTGCCATGAGGGACTTTAGATTAGATTAGATTAGATTAGATTATTTAGATTAGATTAGATTAGATTAGATTTTAGATTAGATTAGATTAGAATAGATTAGATTAGATTATTTACAGTGTGGAAACAGGCCCTTCGGCCCAACAAGTCCACACCGCCCAGCCGAAGCGAAACCCACCCATACCCCTACATTTACCCCTTACCTAACACTACGGGCAATTTAGCATGGCCAATTCACCTGACCTGCACATCTTTGGACTGTGGGAGGAAACCGGAGCACCCGGAGGAAACCCACGCAGACACGGGGAGAATGTGCAAACTCCACACAGTCAGTCGCCTGAGGCGGGAATTGAACCCGGGTCTCTGGCGCTGTGAGGCAGCAGTGCTAACCACTGTGCCACCGTGCCGCCCACACGGCCTTTGATTACTATCACCCTGTCCTTCATCACTTTCTCAAAGACCTTAATTAAATTTATGAGACACAACCTTCCCCTCCACAAGCCACGCTACCTATCGCTAATAAGGCCATATTTTTCAAAATGTGAATAAACCTATCCCTAAGAATCTTCTCCAAAAATTTTCCTACCACTGACATAAGGTTCACCCGCCCTGTAATTTTCCAGATTATCCCTGTTGCCCTTCTTAAACAAAGGAACAGCATTGGCTATTCTCCAGTCTCTGGGACCTCTCTTCTTACTAAAAAGGATACCAAGATTTCATACAAGGCCAGCACTTTCCTCATCTGCCTGGGCATTTGTCACCGTAATGCTTTTCAAAACACTTAACACCACCTTTGTTATACGGTCTTACTCTCAAACAACATATCCTGGATTCACCATCCACCACGTCATTTTCATTGTGAAACATGTTATGGACTAAGCCAGACCACTCAAAACATTCTTAAGCAGGCAGCTCAGACCATGACTTTGCAATTTATTTTGGTAAGTGTACAGTGAAAATTACCCAGATTACATTAGCTAGGTTGACTACTAGATTTTAAAACAGACAAACATTTATTCACAAAATTACACAATCAAACACAAAAAACAGAATAAAGAACCCCTACAGAACCCAGCCTATCCAAACTAGACTTAATTATGCTGTTCCAAATATACACCAGTCTCAATAAGCAAACTCCCTTTAAAAACCAGTGTAAATGGAACACATGCTTACAGGTTGAAGTTGAACAGAAGAGAGAGAGAGAGAGAGAGAGAGAGAGAGAGAGAGAGAGAGAGATTCCACACAGTTCCTTGTTGAACTTCCAACCAGTTCAAGACTGAACTCAAACTGCTCAGCTCAGCTCAGCTAGAGAGCTGACTACTCCCCTTTCTTTATACAGCTCACTTCTAAAACATGACCAAAGAACAAAGAAAATTAACAGCCCAGGAACAGGCCCTTCGACCTTCCAAGCCTGAGCCGATCCAAATCCACTGCCTAAACCTATTGCCCAGTACCTAAGCATCTGTATCCCCACCTACTCATGCATCTGTCCAAACACATCTTAAATGAATCTACTATGCCTGCCTCTACTACCTCTGCTGGCAACGTGTTCTAGGCACCTACCACCTTCTGTGTAAAGTACTTGTCATGTGTAGCCCCCTTAAACGTTTCACCTCTCACCTTGAATGCGTGGCCTCTCGTCTTGAATCCCTCACTCTGGGAAAAAGCTCATCTCAATCCACCCTGTCTGTACCCTTCATGACTTTGTAAACCTCAATCAGATGCCACCGATTCTCCTTTTTTTCTAATGAAAACAATCCCAACCTACTCAACCTCTCTTCATAGCTAGCATCTTCCATACCAGGCAACAATCCTTCTCTGCACCCTGTCCAAAGTGTTCACATCCTTTTGGTAACGTGGCGACCAGAACTGTACACAGTATTCTAAATGAGGCTGAAACAAAGTCTTGTATAATTTTAACATGACCTACCTGTGCCGTCATCTTCAGAGTACAATGGACCTGAACTCCCAGATCTCTCTATTCATCAACTTTTTCCATGACCCTTCTCTTTTTCAGTATATTTCGCTCTAGAAATAGACTTCCCAAAATGCATTATCACATATTTGCCCAGATTGAACTCCATCTGCCACTCTCCAGTCTATTTATATTCTCCTGTATTCTTTGACAGTCCCCTATGCTTTCTGCTACTTCACAATCTTCGTGTCATCTGCAAACTTACTGATCAGACCAACAATGCCTTCTTCCAGATCACTTATGTATATTACAAACAACAGTGACCCCAGCACTGACCCCTGTGGAACACCACTGGTCACCTTTCTCCATTTCAAGAAACTCCCTTCAACTACTACTCTGTCTCCGGTTATTCAACCAGTTCTTTATCCACCTAACCAGAACACCCTGCACACCATGTGATTTCACTTTCTCCATTAATTTACGATGGGGAACATTATCAAATGCCTTACTAAAGTCCATGTATGTGACATCGACAGGCTTTCCTTCATCTATCAACTTGATCACTTCCTCAAAGAGCTCTATTAAGTTGGTAAGACATGCTCTCCCCCACACAAAACCATGTTGCCTATCACTGATAAGCCCATTAGACAATAGGTGCAGGAGTAGGCCATTCTGCCCTTCGAGCCTGCACCACCATTCAATATGATCATGGCTGATCATCCTTAATCAGTATCCTGTTCCTGCCTTATCTCCATAACCCTTGATTCCACTATCCTTGAGAGCTCTATCCAACTCTTTCTTAAATGAATCCAGAGACTGGGCCTCCACTGCCCTCTGGGGCAGAGCATTCCATACAGCCACCACTCTCTGGGTGAAGAAGTTTCTGCTCATCTCTGTCCCAAATGGTCTACCCCGTGTTTTAAGCTGTGACCTCTGGTTCGGCACTCACCCATCAGCGGAAACATGTTTCGTGCCTCCAGAGTGTCCAGTCCTTTAAGAATCTTAGATGTCTCAATCAGATCCCCTCTCAGTCTTCTAAACTCTAGAGTATATAAGCCCAGTCGCTCCAGTCTTTCAGTGTAAGGTAATCCCGCCATTCCAGGAATTGATCTCGTGAACCTATGCTGCACTCCCTCAATAGACAGAATGTCTTTCCTCAAATTTGGAGACCAGAACTGCACAGTACTCCAGTTGTGGTCTCACCAGGGCCCTGTACAGCTGCAGAAGAACCTCTTTGCTTCCATACTCAGTCCCTCTTGTTATGAAGGCCAGCATGCTATTAGCCTTCTTCACTACCTGCTGTACCTGCATGCTTACCTTCATTGACTGGTGTACAAGAACACCCAGATCTCTCTGTACTGCTCCTTTACCTAAATTGATTCCATTTAGGTAGTAATCTGCCTTCCTGTTCTTGCCACCAAAGTCGGTAACCATACATTTATCCACATTAAACTGCATCTGCCATGCATCTGACCACTCATCTAACTTGTCCAGGTCACCCTGTAATCTCCTAACATCCTCATCACATTTCACCCTGCCATCCAGTTTAGTATCATCAGCAAATTTGCTAATGTTATTACTAATACCATCTTCTATATCATTAACATATATTGTAAAAAGCTGCTGTCCCAGTACTGATCCCTGCGGTACCCCATTGGTCACTGCCTGCCATTCCGAAATGGAGCCGTTTATCACTACTTTCCCAAATATAAGTAGATTTTATCCCTCAGTACCTTCTTCAGCAACTTTCCCAACACTGATGTCAGGCTCACTGGTCTGTAGTTACCTGGATATCCCTACTATCCTTCTTATTCAGGGGGACAACATGAACAACGCTCCAGCCTCTGGCACATCACCTGTGTTTAAGGATGCTACAAAGATATCTGTCAGGGCCCCAGCTATCTCCTTTCTCGCCTCCCTCAGCAACCTGGGATAGATCCCATCCGGTCTCATCTTTGTCTACAACTATTCTAAAATGTACAGAATTGTGGTCACTGTTCCCAAAGGAATCCCCCACTGCAACTTCTACCACCTGGCTTGGCTCATTCCCCAACATCAGATCCAATATGGCTCCTTCCCTTATTGGACTATTGACATCCTACTCTAGAAAACTACCCTGGATGCTCCTTACAAATTCTGTCCCAACTCGACCTCTGACACTAAGTGTAGCCCAGTCAATGTTGGGGAAAATTAAAATCTCCCATCACCACCACCCTGTTGCCTCTACATCGTTCCATAATCTGTTTACCTATTTGTTCTTCTACCGCACGCTCACTGTTGGGAGGCCTGTAATACAGCCCAACAATGTAACTGCACCCTTCTTATTTCTCAGCTCTACCCATTATACCTCACTGCTCAAGCCCTCTATAGTGTCCTCCTTTAGCACAGATGTGATGTCATCCCTGACCAGCAATGCAACACCTCCCCCATTTTTGCCACTTTGGCCTGAAGTCTCATCTGTTTACATGTAAATAAAAGGCCTCTGAAAATCCTTTTCATCTCTGTACCAAACCAGACTGATCGGAGCCTGGCCTTGTTTATTCCCCCTCTGAAATAAATCAAGGACAGAGTCTCCTTGAGCCAAGGAACAGCTTTTAGGAAAAAAGGGACTAGCTTTGTGACAATACCGATGCAAAGTATTTGTTAAGGAGCTCAGCCACTTCCTCCAGCTCCACATATAAATTCCCTTTGCCCTTGAGTGCACCTACCCTTTCCCGAGGTACCTGCTTAAAACAAGCATAAAAATACAGCATAGGAACTGGCCCCTTGACCCATAACGCTGTGCCGAGCATGACACCAAATGAAACTAATCTTTTCTGCCTGCCTGGTCCATATTCTCCATTCCTTGCATATCTATGTGCTTCACTTGCTCCTTATCTATGTATAAAACACCTTAGGTCTTTCCTCAATTCTGCTTGCCCTCCGAATTCCTTGTTTAAGTTTTTTCCTGCTATCTGTGTCATTCGAGAGCTCTGTCTTGAGTATTCATGTTTCTTTATGACTAAGCTCACAATTTCTCTTGCTATCTTTATCCTTCATTTTCACAGGAACATGCTGGTCCTGAACTTTAATCAACTGGCTTTTAAAAAATTGCTATAAGCCAGATGTCGATTTACTCTCAAACAGCTGCCCTCAATCTACATTTCCTAGTTTCTGCCTCATGTTGTCATAGTTAGCCTTCTCCGAATTTAATACTTTCACCCAAGAACTACGCTTGTCCTTACCTATAAGGAACTTAAAATTAATAGAATTATGATCACTGTTTCCAAAATACTCCCCCACTGAAACTTCAATTACCTGGCTGAGCTCAATCACCAACACCAGTCTAATATGGCCCCTTCTCTAGTTGTATGATTACATAGCGTTTCAAAAAAACATCCTGAACTCACCACCCCCTCCAAGCCCCTGGTACTAAGGCAAGTCTCGGTCAACCTAGGGTAAGTTAAAATCACCCATCACAACAGGTCTGTTGGTTTCACATTTTTTCACAATCTGTCCACATATCTGCTCCTCTATTTCCTGCTGGCTTTTGGGAGGACCTTAAGCTCAATCACACCAAAGTGATTGCACCTTTCCTATTCATGAGCTCTACTCTTACGGTCTTGTTGGATGAGCCCTCAAAGGTCCTCCCTCAGTACAGCTATCATATTATCTCTTACCAGAATCGCAACTCCCCCTATCTCACTTCAAACATCTAAATCCCAGAATGTTAAGCTGCCAGTCCTGACTCTCTCAACCAAGTATCTGGAATAACTATAATATCATAGATATATGTATTAATCCAAGTAGAGAAATTGGGAGGTCATGTTGCAGCTGCACAGGACATTGGTTCGGCCACTTTTGGAGTATTGTGTGCAAATCTAGTCTCCCTCCTATTGGAAGGGTTTTAGATTAGATTACTTTACAGTGTGGAAACAGGCCCTTCGGCCCAACAAGTCCATACCGACCCGCCGAAGCGAAACCCACCCATACCCCTACATTTACCCCTTACCTAACACTACGGGCAATTTAGCATGGCCAATTCACCTGACCCTGCACATCTTTGGACTGTGGGAGGAAACCGGAGCACCCGGAGGAAACCCACGCAGACACGGGGAGAATGTGCAAACTCCACACAGTCAGTCGCCTGAGGCGGGAATTGAACCCGGGTCTCTGGCGCTGTGAGGCAGCAGTGCTAACCACTGTGCCACCGTGCCGCCCACAAGGGTGTTGTGAAACTTGAAAGGATTCAGAAAAGATTTACAAGGATGATGCCAGGGTCGGAGGGTTTGAGTGACAGAAAGGGGTTGAATAGGCTGGGGTTGTTTCTCCTGGAGCATTGGAGGCTAAGGGGTGACCTTACAGAAGTTTATAAAATCATGACGGGCATGGATAATGTGAATAGGCAAGGTCTTCTCCCTGGGGTGGGAGAATCCAGAACTAGAGGGCATAAGTTTAGGGTGAGAGGGGAAAGTTTCAAAAGGGCTAAAGGGGCAACTTTTTCACACAGAGGGTGGTGCGTGAATGGAATGAACTGCCAGAGGAAGTGGTGGAGGCTGGTATAATTACAACATTTAAAAGGCATCTGGATGGGTATATGAATAGGAAGAATTTAGAGGGATCTGGACCAAGTGCTGGCAAATGGAACTACAGTAATTTAGGATATTCTTTAGAGTATTGCATACAGTCCTGGTTACCGTATTATAGGAAGAATGTGGAAGCTTCAGCAATGGTTCAGAGGAGGTTTACTAGGATGTTGCCTGGTATGAAGGGAAGGTCTTACGAGGAAAGGCTGAGGGACCTGAGGCTGTTTTCGTTAGAGAGAAGAAGGTTGAGAGGTGACTTAATTGAGACATACAAGATAATCAGAGGTTTAGATAGGGTGGACAGTGAGAACCTTTTTCCTTGGATGGTGATGGCTAGCATGAGGGGACATAGCTTTAAACTGAGGGGTAATAGATATAGGACAGATGTCAAAAGTAGTTTCTTTACTCAGAGAGTTGTATGGGAGGTGGAATGGCCTGCCTGCAACAGTAGTAGACTTGCCAACTTTAAGGCCATTTAAATGGTCATTGACTAGACATGTGGATGAAAATGGAATAATGTAAGTTAGATGCACTTCAGATTGATTTCACAGTGCAGCGCAACATCAAGGGCCGAAGGGCCTGTACTGCGCTGAAATGTTCTACGTTCGATATCTGGTCAGCATGGACGATTTGGACCAAAGGTGTGTTTCCATGTTATACATCTCTATGACTCTCATTTCAGCTATCTTACCTGTCATACACCTTGCATAAACAAACACACTTCAGACCATCATTCTGCCCTGTCTGTTCTTTCTCATGGTGTTACTGGCCTTAGACTCTGACTCCTCCTTGTCATTTTACTTCCTGGGATCATGTGCTGGTTCCCCTTCTCCCACTGCAACACTAGTTTAAACCCTCCAAAGTGGCACTAGCAAATCTCCCTGCCAGGATATTGGTGCGCCTCCAGCCAGGTGCAACCCATCCCTTCTCTTATCTGTCCCACATGGCCCGCAAGTCTCTCCTGCTCCTTAACCACGCATGTAACTGTACTATCTTCCTATTCATAGCCTCACAGGTATTTGGCACAGGACATAATCCTGAGATTACAACATTATACGTCCTGCTTTGCAATTTCCTTTCTAACTCCCTGATCATTCCTTGCAGGACCTCATCTCTCTTTCTACCTATATCATTGGTACCAATATCAACCACGTATTAAGCAGTCTCTGAATGCTCAACCTCACCCTTCAGAATATTGTGTGCCTACTCAGAGACATCCTTGCCAGGGAGGTAACACACCACCCTGGAAACTCGTTTGCAGCCACAGAAACACCTATCTGTGTTGTGGTTCTGTTCGCCAAGCTGGGAATTTGTGTTGCAGACGTTTCGTCCCCTGTCTAGGTGACATCCTCAGTGCTTGGGAGCCTCCTGTGAAGCACTTCTGTGATCTTTCCTCCGGCATTTGTAGTGGTTTGAATCTGCCGCTTCCGGTTGTCAGTTCCAGCTGTCCGTTGCAGTGGCCGGTATATTGGGTCCAGGTCGATGGGCTTATTGATTGAATCTGTGGATGAGTGCCATGCCTCTAGGAATTCCCTGGCTGTTCTCTGTTTGGCTTGTCCTATAATAGTAGTGTTGTCCCAGTCGAATTCATGTTGCTTGTCATCTGCGTGTGTGGCTACTAAGGATAGCTGGTCGTGTTGTTTCGTGGCTAGTTGGTGTTCATGGATGCGGCACAAAACACTACATAGGACAAACAGGAAGACAGCTAACAGCATCCATGAACACCAACTAGCCACAAAACGACACGACCAGCTATCCTTAGTAGCCACACACGCAGATGACAAACAACATGAATTCGACTGGGACAACACTACTATTATAGGACAAGCCAAACAGAGAATTCCTAGAGGCATGGCACTCATCCACAGATTCAATCAATAAGCACATCGACCTTGACCCAATATACTGGTCACTGCAACGGACAGCTGGAACTGACAACCGGAAGCGGCAGATTCAAACCACTACAAATGCCGGAGGAAAGATCACAGAAGCGCTTCACAGGAGGCTCCCAAGCACTGAGGATGTCACTAGACAGGGGACGAAACATCTGCAACACAAATTCCCAGCTCGGTGAACAGAACCACAACAACGAGCACCCGAGCTACAAATCTTCTCACAAACTTTGAACACCTATCTGTGCATATAGAGTGCCCTGTCCTTTCTGCTTGTCTATACTTCGACCCTCCTTGCTGTACAATAATGCCAGTCGCAGTGTTATTGGTGTGGCTGTTGCTTTCCAGAGAGGCCAATTGCCCAATAATAGTATCCAAGGTGGTATACCCGTTAAAGGGGACTGGCCACAGGGGACTCCTGCAATGCCTACCCATGCTTGTGTTCCTGGTGATCACCCAACCCTTCTCCATCAGTATAGTCCTTACTTGTGATGTGACCAGCTCACTAAACACGCTATCCATGACATTCTCAACCTCACGGATGCTCTATACGGAGTCCATCCGCAACTCCAGGCACTCCATGTGGCAAATCAAGACACGCAGCTGAACACACTTCCTGTACACTACAACAGTGCAGGAAGACCATTCCACAGGGCTAAGTTCTCCTGCATTTTGAACTGTTTCAACTAAATCAACCTTAACAACTAAGAACTGATTATACAATCTTACCCACTTGTGAATGCCCTCATTTATCAATCTCAAAATCTAATTATTTAATCTATTATCAGATATTACAGAGAAGTACTGGCTGAAAGGTAGGGATTATGGCAGTGTAAGGAACCTTCCTTAGTAGGAAATCCTTCCTTCCTTGTAGCACCCAGGAGTTCCCTCAGCAGTTAGGGTGGGAGGGAGCTGGCCTAAGTTATTCTAAGATGGGGCAATCACATAGTGGGTGCGAGGTAGTTCTTAGGTAGGGAACCTGACAATTAGACAGGAAAAGATTAGGGGCATCTTGAGATTGAAAAATGTGGCTTGTGTTGTAATCCATGGCCCTGCCAACCAGAATTGGGGGCTTCCAGGGGAGGACTCATTGGCTTTGTGATGTGGCACAGAGATCCCAATGGGGTTTGGGTTGTATATGCAATGGAGAGCCCATTGGGTCTTATAATTAGGGTGCGGGGAGTGTGTCTGAAAGTGGGGACAGTAGAACAGGGAGAGATGCAAGAACTGCCATAAAGTCATCACTACCTACTCAGTAGAACTCATTCTCACCCTCCGTCCTGCAGCAAAGCCTGTGCCCTCGCCTCCAACAGTTGATAGAAACGCAACTTGTAATGGTGACGGTCCTCCATCTCAGGATCCGCACGGGGACAGTACACATTAATCACTGTCAACATTATTTCCTTCTCTTCACATGTTCTAAAGTTGAAAAACAAAGACTTTTAAGCATTGATTTTTCCCGAAAGTGAAAAATGTCCACTGCCAGTGGACATGTAGCTGAGAATCTGATTGATCCAAGACTTTTTAGTAAATTTGGCACTTTCTGTGTTCATGTGAATCATGGATTTGTCAAGTACAAACTGAAACTGAAGTGTCTTTAATTATTTCCAGCTTAACAAGTTAGAAAAGGTATAGAAAAGCTTTTATTTTTCTGTGTTTTTAATCATGGACTGAAATGGGAAAAGAGCAGTCTTAAAAGCAATGATTACTGAAGGATTACTGCATGTTTTTGAAAACAGGTAATCTGATACACATTGTAAGTGCTGTTCATACAGCTGCTGGTTCAAGCAATAGTAGAAAGTACAGAGGAATTGCAGCCTTGGAGGTGTATAAATGGAGATTCTGCCAGCAGTGAGTAGCTAATTATTCTGATATAACACGATAGTTCTGTTCTCGTGTGACCTCGCGTTATAAGGAAATTGCACAATAGCAGTGTCATTTAAACTAATGGGGTCAGAATCGCATTATAGCCAATACAGATAAGGAAAGTTTGCATTCTACAAACAAGAGTCAAAATCCTTCAATCGCATTAAAGCCAATTTGCGTGAAGAAACGCGTTGAATCTGTGTTATAGCAGAACTGACTGTATAAATGGTCATTCTTGTTAAGAAATATGGTCTGTGCTCTTTTTCATCTTGGGTCAAACACTGGAGGATTCTGCATATTTGCAAACATCTGTATCTCTAATCTGTCACGACTCCAGGAATACTAGGGCCTGACTTCAAGTGTCATTACCCATTGAGATCTAACAATAATGGGCATGAGTTACCTGACTCGATGTTTTGTGATCAAGGCTCGGCCTTCACTATCCAACTCTTTCAATTCCTTATCTGAAAATCCTTCCAGGGCATTTGAAGCAGGATTGGCCAAGATTCCTGACAGACCTTCTTCTGCAGCAAATGGCACAGCATTGTCTGTACAAAAGGTAGCAACACCTGTGCAGCAGTAACAAGGCAATATGAGGTGGACATAACATGGTAAAGCTAAATGGTTACTGTTGGTGAGAGCAAGGGAAGTAGACAAGTTCAGGAAGAATTGGACAATACCAGATTCCTGCTGACAAGTGGCCAGTAATACTCATGCCATAAAAGTGCCAGGCAACGACCACTGCCAGCAAGACAGAATCTAAACCTTTGCGCTTTGAAATTCAATAGCATTCTCATTGTTAATCATGGAGAAGGGGAATGGTGGAGGTCAAGGTGGGGTGGGAGGATGGGGATGGAGAATGAAGAGAGGAGAAAGGAGAGGAGAGAAGGCATGGGAGGGGAGGTGGAGATGATGCAGAGGGAGGAGAATAATGGGAGAAGGGTGGAAGGAAGAGAAGGTAGGTAGGTAGTGGGGATGTAAATGAAGGAGGAAGGGAAAAGAAATTGAGGGAGAGGAATAGGGAAGGACATAAGATCTGGGACAATAGGAGGAGATTCAGCCCCTTGAGACTGCTCCGCCATTTAATAAGATCACGGTTGATTTCATCTCAGCCTCAACTTCTCTTTCCTGCCCAGTCACCACAACTCATCAACTCACTACTAATTAAAAGGCAGGGGGAGGATAAATGATTTGGAATGAGGGGAATATTCAATTAGTAAGGAGTACGGTCAGTGTGTGTGGATATTTGGCCTGACAGAGATAGAATCCAAGTGATAACATCTGGAAAATTAGTTCAAAGTGTGAATTCAGTGCAGAGGGGAAAAGAGGTGCTTTAAATAATGTACTGTAAGACAAAGTCTCCAGAGAGGCAAGTGAATGGTAGAGAATAAAAGCTGAAGAATGAGAGAACTTTCATTTCAGTGAAAGTAACGTCTTCAGATGGTGTTTAGGTCTCTGGTCTTTGCCTTTCTCTTTTTCTTAAAAATAACTTGTAGAGAATAAGGCTGATTCTGGCATAAACACTAATTTAATTTATTATAAAGTATAAGGAATAGGGATGAGAGTAATTCATTAACAAATTAATTAAAACCTGATGGTGATGACAGAATGGATGATGTGTTGTTGTTGGACACCAGGACAAACATCTGTAGTGAGTGTTTGCAGCTCAAGGAACTTCAGATGGGAGTTGAGAACTGGTGTCCGAGTTGTAGACATAAATGCTACCTCAGGGAGGGGAAAGTTAGCTCCAAGAGGCCGTCACACCAGAGATGAAGCAAATCCAATTTGGTCTGTGATCAGGGACAACGGAAGTGTAACTGCAGGAATGGAGAGTTGGGGATAGTTTTGAAGGAGCCTCAGTCCAGCAATCACCTAACTATTACAAGGTACTTGCAAACTGTATGGATGACTGTGGGGACCACAAGGAGGATGAACAAAGTGATCACAAATTCACAATACAAGGGGCCATTCAAGTGGGGATTGAAAATAGGAACACAATAATGGTAGGGGACTGAAGGCATTGCATATTGCAAAGGCTGCCAACATTCCAGCAATAAAGTACTGAAGACGTGTGCTCCGCTCTCCTAGCCAAGCTCTTCCTGTAGAGTTTAACACTTGCAGGTACAAGACAGAGGTTGGTGGTAGAGGGTTACTTTTCAGATTGGAGACCTGTGACCAGCTGTGTACCACAACGATCAGTGCTGGGTCCACTGCTTTTCTTCGTAAATGACTTGGATGTGAATATAGGAAGTGTGGTTAGTAAGTTTTCAGATGACACCAAAATTGGAGGTGTAGTGGACAGCAAAGAAGGTTACCTCACAGTATTTAATGGGATTGTGATCAGATGGTGTCTAGATTAGAGTGGTGCTGGAAAAGCACAGCAGGTCAGGCAGCATCCAAGGAGCAGAAAAATCGACGTTTCAGGCATCAGGGGGCCAATGGGCCGAGGAGTGGCAGATGGAGTTTATTTTAGGTAAATGTGAGGTGCTATGTTTTGGAAAGTCAAACCAGGGCAGGGTTTATAACACTTCATGGGAAGGTTCTGGCGAGTGTTACTGAGCAAAGAGAGCTTGGAGTGCAGGTTCATAGTTCCTTGAAAGTGGAGTCGCAGGTAGATAGGGTAGTAAAGAAGGCATTTAGTATGCTTTCCTTTACTGGTCAGTGCATTCAGTACCGGAGTTGGGACAGCACGTTGCGACTGTACAGGACATTGATTAGGCCACTTTTGGAATACTGCATTCAATTCTGATCTCCCTGCTTTGGAAGGATGTTGTGAAACTTGAAAAGGTTCAGAAAAGATTTGCAAAGATGTTGCCAGGGTTGTACGGTTTGAGCTATAGAGAGTGTTATGGACCAGGCCACAGCCCCTCAAAACATTTCAAGAAGGCAGCCCAGACCCTAACATTTCTAGTGGTGTTAAGCAGGTGTAAGGTATATGTTCCAGGAGTGATGCAGCTAGCCCAACCACTCAGCTTGAAGCAAAACAGAATTCATTGTACACACTAACAAAAGAAAACAGACATCCTCAGTGCTTGGGAGCCTCCTGTGAAGCGCTTCTGTGAGGTTTCCTCCGGCATTATAGTGGTTTGTCTCTGCCGCTTCCGCTTGTCAGTTCCAGCTGTCCGCTGCAGTGGCCGGTATATTGGGTCCAGGTCAATGTGTTGGTTGATAGAATCTGTGGATGAGTGCCATGCCTCTAGGAATTCCCTGGCTGTTCTCTGTTTGGCTTGTCCTATAATAGTAGTGTTGTCCCAGTCGAACTCATGTTGCTTGTCATCTGCGTGTGTGGCTACTAAGGATAGCTGGTCGTGTCCTTTCATGGCTAGTTGGTGTTCATGGATACGGATCATTAGCTGTCTTCCTGTTTGTCCTATGTAGTGTTTTGTGCAGTCCTTGCATGGGATTTTGTACACTACGTTGGTTTTGCTCATGCTGGGTATCGGGTCCTTCATCCTGGTGAGTTGTTGTCTGAGAGTGGCTGTTGGTTTGTGTGCTGTTATGAGTCCTAGTGGTCGTAGTAGTCTGACCGGCCACTGCAGCGGACAGCTGGAACTGACAACCGGAAGCGGCAGAGACAAACCACTATAAATGCCGGAGGAAATTATAGTGCTTCACAGGAGGCGCCCAAGCACTGAGGATGTCACCTAGACAGGGGACGAAACATCTGCAACACAAATTCCCATCTCGGCGAACAGAACCACAACAACGAGCACCCGAGCTACAAATCTTCTCTCAAACCTTGAAAAGAAAACAGAATTTAGAACAACATTATTATTTCAAAACCCAACCCACACGAAAAGGCAACTTATTGAAGAGTTGTTCCGATTTCCTGCAACATCCCAATAACCGCCTCCTCAGCAAAAAATGGTAAATCAAACACAAGTTCTTACAGGAGTGATGTCAGAGAGTCAGCCAGAAAACCTCTGTTGAATCAGGGAACTTTCTCCCCAGCTGTTTTTTTTGACCAGCAGCTTCAAACAGACTGCCTGCTAAAACCAAACCAGAAAAACCCCTAAAATGGGAGCACTGGCCATTCCCCGTTCATTTTACAAGTGTTTTTAAAAAAAAACTTAAAAGCCTTTTCAAATAGATATTTCCAGACATATCAGAATGTCTACCTTTATGACCCCTCTTGAAAAAAAAAACCAAAGATAACATAACCTTGTTAAAGGCAGCATCATTACAGACAGACTGAATAAGCTGGGGCTAATTTCTCTGGGGCTGAGCGATGGCCTTAGAGAGGTTTATACAGTCATGAGAGACATGGATAAGGTGAATAGACAAGGATAGTTACCTGGGGTAGGGTGTCTAGAACTAGAGGGCGTAGGTTTAATGTGAGAGGGGAAAGATTTAAAAGGGACTCAAGGGGTAACCTTTTCATGCAGAAGCTGGTGCATGTATGGAATGAGCTGACAGAGGAAGTGGTGGAGACTGGTACAATTACAACATTTAAAAGGCATCTGGGTGGTTATATGAATAGGAAGGGTCCAGAAAGATATGGGCCAAATGCTGGCAGATGGGATTAGAATTAATTTGCATATCTGGTCAGCACGGACGAGTTGGACCGAAAGGTCTGTTTCCATGCTGGACAGCTCTACGACTAGCACATGCCTAACAATGTGGAAAATTGCACAGGCATTTCTTGTACACAAAAAACAGGACAAATCCAATCTGGTCAACTACAGCTCCATCAGTCTCCTCTCGATCATCAGGAAAGTGATGGAAGGTGTCATCTGTTATTAAGCAGCACCTCAGCAATAATCTGCTTGGTGATGCCCAATTTAGATTCCACCAACGCCATTCATCTCCTGATCTTATGACACCATTGGTTCAAACATGGACAAAAGAGCTGATTTCCAGATGTGAAGTGAGTGACAGCCCTTGATATCAAGGTCACATTCAACGCAGTGTGGTATCAAGGAGCCCTAGCAAAACTGGAATCAATGAATAGCAGACTGTGTGTTATTACAAGGCCTAGTGGGTGAGGGGGGAACTAAGACATGGGGAGTTCAAGCTCAAAGGTTATTGAAATCACAAAGTCTGCTATTACACACAACCCATTGTTAGCCATTAACTGTATCTATTATCAGCTATTCACCCTCCTCGCCTGATGGTTATCCAGTCCTTTGTCTGTCCAATTGTTTTTCGCTCTTTGGGCTTTATCCCTACCTATGAATTTATTGCTTACCACCTCCCCTCCTCCCTCTTCTGCGTAAAAACCCATATTTTCCAGCTACCATCAGTTCTGAGGAAATGTCACCAGACCTGAAACATTAACTCTGACTTCCCTTCATGGATGCTGCCAGAACTGTTGAGCTTTTCCAACAATTTCTGTTTTTGTTCCATCTTTTATTTCACTACCATATAAAAATCCGTGTCTTGAATATACTTAACGAACAAACTCAACAGCTCTTTAAGATAAAGAATTCTACAGATTTGCTACACTCAGAGAAAAAAGTCCTCCACATCTCTGTCTTAAGTGGGGAATTCCTTTCTGATATTATGTCCCCCAGTCTAAGACTCTGCAACATGGGGGATTTGGGGACCTGTGCGCATAAATCACAGAAAGCTCAGATCCAAGTTCAGCTGGCAAAAGGCTAGGCAATTCCAATGTTGAAATTTATTTCACAGAAAATAGAGTACGACAATAGGGAGACTTCGCTGAAATTACTCAGACCACACCATGCAAACTTTGAAACTTGGTCCACTTATCTAAGGACAGGTATACTGGCATTGGAGGCAGTCCACAGAAGAGTCACTCAATTTATCCTGGGTATAACAGGGACTGTCTTATGAGAAAAGATTCAATAGATTGGGCTGATTCTCTGGATTTTAGAAGAATGAGAGGTTGACTTATTGAAACATACAAGATTCTTAGGGAGCGTGCCAGTTAAACCTTGAAAGGATATTTCAAATAATAAAAGAACAACAAAAGAGAAGTACAGCACAGGAACAGGCCCTTGGGCCCTCCAAGTCTGTGCCAATCATCATGCCCTAACTAATCTAAACAACAAACCTTCTGTCCTCATTCAGTTTGTATCCCTCTATTCCTTCCCTATTCATGTAACCATCCAGATGCCTCTTAAATGTCACCAACATGTCTGTTTCCACCATCTCTTCTAGCAGTGTGTTTCAGGCTCCTACCAGTCTCTGTGAAAAACTTCCCTCACACAGTCCTCTTGAACTTTCCCCCTCTCACCCTGAACCTGTGCCTTTTTGTAACTGAAACTCCAACTTTGGGGAAAAAGCCTCTGACTATCCACCCTACTCATCCTGCCTCTCATAATTGTGTAGATCTCTATCAGGCCTGCTCTCAGCTGTTGTTTTTCCAGTAAAAACAATCCTTGTCTTTTTAACCTTTCTTCCAATGCCGAGACCAGGCTCCATTCTGGTGAACCTTCTCTGCAGTCTCTCCAAAGTTTCCACATTCTTCTAGAGTGTGGCGACCAAAACTGCACACAATACTGCCTACGAAGTGTTTTATACAGCTGCAACATGGCTCAGCCGATGAAAGAAAGCATGCCATGTACCTTCTCAATCACCTTGGCCACATATGTTGTCAATTTTAGGGAACTGTGGACCTGCACGTCCACGTCTGTCTGTATGTTAATGTTCCTAAGAGTTCTGCCATCCACAGTATAACTCACACCTAAATTTGATCCTCCAAAATGCATCACCATGCACTTGTCTAGATTAAACTCCATCTGCCATTTCTGCGCCCAATCTATCTACATCCTGTTGTATCCTTTCACAATCGTCGACACTATCAGCAATTCCACCAACCTTCATGTCATCTGCAAATTTAACCAGACTACCCAAGTTATCCTTCAGATCATTTATATATACTACCAACAACAGAGGACCTGTGGAACACCACTAGTTACCAGTCTCCGCTCTGAAAAATGCCCTTTCGCCGCTACCCCGTCATCTACCCAGTTTTGCATCCATTTAGCCAGCCCACCCAGAATCCCATGTGATTTTAGTTTTTGTACCAAAGTCCATGTAAACTACATCCACAGCCTTTTCCTCAATTATTTTTGTCACGTCTTAAAAAAATTCAATCAAGTTGGCGAGACATGACTTTCCCTGTACAAACCCATAATGCCTGTCACTAGCTAGACAATTTTCGTCCAAATGTGCATATATCTTGTCTGCCAGTATCTTCTCCAAGAGCTTCCCACCACAGACATCAGACTTACCTGCCTATAATTTCCTGGATTATCCCTGATTCCTTTCTTAAACAAAGGAACAACATTGACTAATCTCCAGTCCCCTGGAACCTCGCCCGAGGTCAAAGAGGATATGAAGACATTTGCTAATGCCCAAGCTATTTCTTCCTTTACGTCTCAAAGTAACCTGGGATGGATGCCATCTGGCCCTGGGAACTGTCTACCATAATGTAATTTAGGACCCAAATCTTCCTCCTTCAATATATTGACATTCTCTAGGATATTCACACTC
Organism: Chiloscyllium plagiosum; assembly: GCF_037043375.1. NCBI lineage: Eukaryota > Metazoa > Chordata > Chondrichthyes > Orectolobiformes > Hemiscylliidae > Chiloscyllium > Chiloscyllium plagiosum. The sequence continues at coordinate 28,157 of NW_028270183.1, forward strand.
ATCCCTGACCTCAACATCAGTCACATCCTTCTCCTTAGTGAATACCAAAACAAAGTACTCAAAAGGATCTCTCCCACTTCCTGTGGCTCAACACATTACTTCCCTCCTTTGTCCTTAAGGGGGCCTACTCTTTCCCTTGCTACCCTCTTTCTTCTAATATATGTATACAAAATCTTGGGATTCTCCTTGATCCTGTTTGCGAAAGACATGTTATGGCCCCTTTTAGCCTTCCTAATTCAGCATTTTAGGTCCTTCCTAATTTCTCTATAATCTTAAGGGGGTTTTGCAAGTTTGTAGCTGCCTAGACCAATCGTATGCTTCCTTTTTCCCTTTGAATAAGCTTACAATTTGAAAATGTGTTGCTGGAAAAGCGCAGCAGGTCAGGCAGCATCCAAGGAGCAGGAGAATCGACGTTTCAGGCATGAGCCCTTCTTCAGGAATGAGGAAAGTGTGTCCAGCAGGCTAAGATAAAAAGTAGGGAGGAGGGACTTGGGGAGGGGCGTTGGAAATGCAATAGGTGGAAGGAGGTCAAGGTAAGGGTGATAGGCCGGAGTGGGGGTGGGGGCGGAGAGGTCAGGAAGAAGATTGCAGGTTAGGAAGGCGGTGCTGAGTTCAAGGGATTTGACTGAGACAAGGTGGGGGGAGGGGAAATGAGGAAACTGGAGAAATCTGAGTTCATCCCTTGTGGTTGGAGGGTTCCTAGGCGGAAGATGAGGAAGAGCACCTCATCTTCCGCCTAGGAACCCTCCAACCACAAGGGATGAACTCAGATTTCTCCAGTTTCCTCATTTCCCCTCCCCCCACCTTGTCTCAGTCCCAACCCTCGAACTCAGCACCGCCTTCCTAACCTGCAATCTTCTTCCTGACCTCTCCGCCCCCACCCCCACTCCCGCCTATCACCCTCCCCTTGACCTCCTTCCACCTATCGCATTTCCAACGCCCCTCCCCCCCAAGTCCCTCCTCCCTACCTTTTATCTTAGCCTGCTGGACACACTTTCCTCATTCCTGAAGAAGGGCTCATGCCCGAAACGTCGATTCTCCTGCTCCTTGGATGCTGCCTGACCTGCTGCGCTTTGCCAGCAACACATTTTCAACTCTGATCTCCAGCATCTGCAGTCCTCACTATCTCCTCTAAGCTTACAATTTCCCTTGGTTCCAGACTCCTGCCATTCCGTTCCTCCAATTTCAAAGCATCATGCATGTCCTGCGCTCTAATCAACTGGTCTTTAAAAACTTCCTGCATGCCAGGTGTAGATTTGCCATTGACTGACTGCTCCCGATCCATATTTCCCCAGTTCCTATCTACTTTGGGTGTATTTGGTCTTTGTCAAATTAAGCAGCATCACCGAAGAACCACTCTTGTCCTTGTCCATGATTTCTTGAAATCTTATGGAATTATGGTCACTAAGCCCAAAATGCACTCCTACTGAAACATCAATCACCTGTTCTGGCTCATTCCCAAATACCAAGTCTACTATGGCCTCCTCTCTGGTTGGATTGTCAACATACAGTCTCAAAAAGCCCTCCTGGACACATCTAACAAATTGCTCTTATTCTGAAACTCTGGTTCAAAGGCAGTCCCAGTCATTAAGAAGAAAGTTGAAGTTACCCACCACAACTACTCTGCTTTTTTTCATGCCTTTCCAGTATCTGATTACATACCTGCTCCCCTTGTGGGAGAGTCGAGGACAGATGGAATAATCTCAGAGTAAGGCATCACCCAGTTAGGATAGAGATGAGGGGGAATTTCATCTGAAGGTATAGAAGCTAAGAAATTCTTTACTGTAGCAGGCTGGATCATTAATATACAAGGTTAAGATAGATATTTTTAATCAGTAAGAGAATCAAAGATTACAGGGAAATGTTGGAGAAGTGAGGGAGTTGTGGAACTTTCAGATCAGTTGAGATCTCATTGAATGGTAGAGCAGTTTCAATAGGCAAAATAAGTATTTCTGCTCCCATATATTATGGTTTTAAAGAGCAACTCACCTGAGTATCCACGTCGATGTCGGCTGTAGCTGAAATACGAGTTGAAACCGTCAACAATGGCAGTTGGTTCATCCAGTAACTCCCCTTTTAGAAGTGAAACCGTAAGAAAATGTCAGTTGAAGAGAATGGGAAAATAATGGGGATGGGGAGAGTGCGGGGGCTGAAGTCGTGGGTGTGGGAGGTGAGGGGAGCAAGAGGTATGGGAGCAACAGGGGAGAGGAGACACAAACTAAGGTGTGGGGAAAGGGGAGTGGGAGGCATTAAGAGTGGGGTGGAGAGGGAGATGGGGGTTGGAGGAGGAGGGAGGTGGGTATGGTTGGAGGAGTATTAGGTTGGAGGAGTTGGAGGGGGATGGAGGAGGGGGGAGGTGAATATGGTTGGAGGGGTAGGAGGGGTGAGGGGTAGGAGGGGTGAGGGGTAGGAGGGGGTGGGAAAACCGAGGACCCCTTAGATTAGTTCCTCTGGGCCTCACTCACGTGTTACTCGGGTCTCCTGGAGACAGATGATTTCGGCTCCGAGTCGCTGCAGCATAGACTGCAGCCGCTTACCCCGCGCCCGGATCCCGTTCACGTTCCAGGAAACCAGCCGTAAGCCGGAGCCCTCCATCTCTCCTACCACCATAGCCATCGCCACCAATCACCACCCACTACCACAGTCCCGCCACAACTCAAACACAGAGAACCCGCAACAGCGACCCCGACAGGACCCAGATAGCGACCCCGGGAGGAAGGGAGGACTGGGAACAGCGATCCCGGCAGGACGAGAGAACACAGACAGTGACCCTGGTAGGATGGTAGGACCGAGACAGAAATCCCTGCAGGAAGGGAGGGCCGAGACAGCGACCTGGTAAAAACAAAGACTGCAGATGCTGGAAACCACAGTCTAGATTAGAGTGGTGCTGCATCCGAGGAGCAGGAAAATCGAGCGACCCCGGCAGGTCAGGAGCGAGACAGCGGCCTCAGCAGGCTGGGAGAACCTGGAACAGCGACCCCGACAGGTCAGGAGCGAGACAGCGGCCTCAGCAGGCTGGGAGAACCTGGAACAGCGACCCCGACAGGTCAGGAGCGAGACAGCGGCCTCAGCAGGCTGGGAGAACCTGGAACAGCGACCCCGACAGGTCAGGAGCGAGACAGCGGCCTCAGCAGGCTGGGATAACCTGGAACAGCGACCCCGACAGGTCAGGAGCGAGACAGCGGCCTCAGCAGGCTGGGAGAACCTGGAACAGCGACCCCGACAGGTCAGGAGCGAGACAGCGGCCTCAGCAGGCTGGGAGAACCTGGAACAGCGACCCCGACAGGTCAGGAGCGAGACAGCGGCCTCAGCAGGCTGGGAGAACCTGGAACAGCGACCCCGGCAGGTCAGGAGCGAGACAGCGGCCTCAGCAGGCTGGGAGAACCTGGAACAGCGACCCCGGCAGGACTAGAGGAGCGAGACAGCGACCTCAGCAGGCTGGAAGAACCTGGAACAGCGACCCCGGCAGCACTGTAGGACCAAGACAACAACCCCAGCAGGCTGGGACGACTGAGGTAGCGACCCCGGCAGGATGGAAAGAACTCGAACAGCGACCCTGGGTTCCACACTCTCCAAATAATGAGGACCAGGAGTGCCTCCAGGAGAGTGGGAAAGCGACACTATGGGATAAATATGATTGCCTTTGCATAGGTGCAGAGGAGATTCACCAGGATAGAGACAAAAAAAACTGGAGATGCTGGAAGAACACAATAAGCCAGGCAGCATCAGGAGATGGAGAAGTCAACATTTCGGGTATTAACCCTTCTTCGGGAGTAGATATTGGGGGGAAGAGGGAGCTACAGATAAAGAGGGGTGTTTGGGGGTGGGAGAGTAGCAGAATGCTGAGGTAGTGATAGATGAACACAGGCAGTGGGTAAGACCTCATTGGTATATTGGGGGGATGAATCTAGTTGGTAACTGGCAGGAAATATCAATAAGTGGAAGAGAAGGGAGGAGACATGACTGGCAGGGTTATTTGAAATTAGAGATTCACCAGGATGTTGCTTCAGTTGGAGTACTTCAGCTTTGAAGAGAGACTGGACAGGCTGAGTGTTTTCCTTAGAGCAGAGAAGCTGACGGGATATCTGGTTGAAGTGTACCAGGTTTTAGATGTAGTTTTAAGTTAAGGATCAGGAGGTCAGAAAGGAGAATTCAAGATTTTTTTCAGTCAGAGGCTGCTGGGTATCTGGAACTCATCTAAAAGGGGTAGCAGAGGCAGAAACCATTAAGACATTTACAAAGTATTTAGACAAACACTTCAATCCCAAGGCTGGGATTAGATGTTTGATGTCACAATAAGCCAAGGGACCTCATTCTGTGCTGTAAAATCTCCATTACTCTGATTAACACACCTTTTAACTGATGAAATGGTAACATCATCAATTTCACTGCTCCAAGATAGTGAGCCATGAGGGGAACAGATAATCTTCCAATTTGCACAGCACCACTGCCTCAGAAGAATTGATGTCACCAGTAGAGCTGGTCCCTGAAGCAAGTTCCAGAAGATGTAATAATATCATCATTCAAAACATCTGGAACCCCTACTGAATTGGCGATAATTTCAGTTTTACTATTGGGGTTTCTGGTGGAATGGTAATATTATCAGTTTGATTAGATTAGATTGGAGCTGAAAATGTGTTGCTGGAAAAGCGCAGCAGGTCAGGCAGCATCCAGGGAACAGGAGAATCGATGTTTCGGGCATAAGCCCTTCTTCAGGAATGAGGAAAGTTTGTCCAGCAGGCTAAGATAAAAGGTAGGGAGGAGGGACTTGGGGGAGGGGTGTCGGAAATGTGATAGGTGGAAAGAGGTCAAGGTGAGGGTGATAGGACAGACTGGGGTGGGGGCGGAGAGGTCAGGAAGAAGATTGCAGGTTAGGAAGGCGGTGCTGAGTTCGATGGATTTGACTGAGACAAGGTGGGGGGAGGGGGAATGAGGAAACTGGTGAAATCCGAGTTCATCCCTTGTGGTTGGAGGGTTCCTAGGCGGAAGATGAGGCGTTCTTTCTCCAGCCGTCGTTTTGTTGTGGTCTGGCGATGGAGGAGTCCAAAGACCTGCATATCCTTGGTGGAGTGGGAGGGGGAGTTAAAGTGTTGAGCCACAGGGTGGTTGGGTTGGTTGGTCCGGGTGTCCCAGAGGTGTTCTCTGAAACGCTCCGCAAGTAGCGGCCTGTCTCCCCAATATAGAGGAGGCCACATCGGGTGCAGAGGATGCAATAGATGATGTGTGTGGAAGTGCAGGTGAATCTGTGGCGGATATGGAAGTTTCCTTTGGGGCCTTGGAGGGAGGTGAGGGGGGAGGTGTGGGCACAAGTCTTGCACCTCCTGCGGTTGCAGGGGAAGGTGCCGGGAGTGGAGGTTGGGTTGGTGGGGGGTGTGGATCTGACGAGGGAGTCACGGAGGGAGTGGTCTTTACGGAATGCTGATAGGGGAGGGGAGGGAAATATATCCTTGGTGGTGGGGTCCGTTTGGAGGTGGCGGAAATGACGGCGGATGAGCTCACTTTCTCCTCCTGATTAGATTAGATTCCCTACAGTGTGGAAACAGGCCCTTTGGCCCAACCAGTCCACACCGACCCTCTGAAGAGTAACTCACCCAGACCTATTTCCCTCCGACTAAAACACCTAACACTATGGGAAATTTACCTGACCTGCATATTTTTGGACTGAGAGGAAACCAGAGCAAACCCACGCAGAATATGCAAACTCCACACAGACAGTCACCCGAGACTAGAATCAAACTTGGGACCCTGGTGCTCTGAGGCAGCAGTGCTAACCACTGAGCCACTTGTTTCTAGTCATTTTTTTAGATTACTTACAGTGTGGAAACAGGCCCTTCAGCCCAACAAGCCCACACCGACCCACTGAAGTGCAACCCACCCATACCCCTACATTTACCCCTTCACCTAACACCGGGCAATTTAGCATGGCCAATTCACCTGACCTGCACATCTTTGGACTATGGGAGGAAACCAGAGCACCCGGAGGAAACCCACGCAGACACGGGGAGAATGTGCAAATTCCACACAGTCAGTTGCCTGAGGCGGGAATTGAACCCGGGTCTCTGGCGTTGTGAGGCCACTGTGCTGCCATGACGTGGTTTTATTACTTCAGAAAACTGTGGGTCAGTTGGAAATTGATTGGAGAGGAATCCATTTTACAAATGAAGGATGTATGCCAGAATCTTAAATCAGTACAAGAGAATCAACTAGACACATATTGAAACACAGCAAGAACTTGAATATCCCATCTGCCAGTGAATTTACTAGGTTTCCACTATTAGATTGCCCAGCCTGTCAGCTCCCCAACCTCCCAACACACTCAGCTCCTCATTCCAAAGTCTTTTCACCACTCCCACAGCCTCCTATCATATGTGAATTGAATTAGCTTTATTGTCCCATGTATTCAAAATGAGTACAGTGAAAAGTTGATAAGTTGTCACTTGCAGTGTCCTCTTGGTGCAAAGGTACCTTGGTACAGCTTTTCAAGATTGTTACAGTGTAACAATATCACCAAATACACAATCTTGCATAGGTCATAAAAACAGTAAGTTCAAAGACAAACATCATAATCTCCCTCCAAGGGCTCTCTGCATCAGATCAGCACAAGGGTCCTCTATGTGATCTGACCACTGGCTGTCGCCACACACTGCACTGCACTACAGACCCTACTTCACACAGGGCTCCTTGCTTCCCTGCTTCAGGGTATTGGTCGCAGGTGTTCCCACTTGGCGGGCTTCCCTAATCATAGTTAAAAATCACACAACACCAGGTTATAGTCCAACAGGTTTAATTGGAACCCAAGGTCCCGGTTGAGGCCCTCCCTATGGGTACCGAACTTAGCTATCAGCCTCTGCTCGGCCACTTTCCTCTGCTGCCTGTCCCGAAGTCCATCTTGGAGGATGGTCACCCGAAGGTCCGAGGCTGAATGTCCTGGACCACTGAAGTGTTCCCCAACTGGGAGGGAACCCTCCTGTCTGTTGATTGTTGTGCGGTGCCCATTCATCCGTTGTCGTAGTCTTTGCTCAGTTTCCCCATTCTCCAAATCATTCCCTAATCATGGCTTGCAGTTTCCCCACTCTTGGTTCCCAGCTCCAAGTTTCTGGGTTTCGAACTCTCAGCTTCGCGTACCCAAAGCTTCCCTGCCATAAATGCTTCGTTCCCCCTGCTGGTGATCCTAGTGTATTACACTCGTAACATGCTTGTGACTCATATTATTCTTCTCCTGCTGGTGACCCTGGGATACTGCATCTCCCGCGGGCAACGCGGGATTATTATCGTCCCTCGGTGTTTCCGGAAGCGGAAGTGTTGCAGCAGGTCGGGTGGCGCGGTGTCACTGAGCATGCGTTGGAGTGGGTTGTGAACAAGTGAGTTTCGCTGAAATGTTGGGCCTTTCCCCAGCATCTGCGAAGAATCAGCAAGTGACAGTGTGGTTCCCTTAGGGCAGGGGCTTGATGTTTTGTATGCAGTAATTTGTGGAGTTGTGAGAAATAGTGGAAGTTTCAGATTGGTTTTGATAATGTCACTTTCCTGACATCCGCTCAAGTGCAACAATCTCGAAATGGAAGCCAAAGAAGTGATTGTGAAAGTGTCTCTGGAAATGGGATGCAGTCAGAGACAGGAGCAGAAGGTAATGCTATAGGAAGGTGCTGGTTTTAGGTCTCATTTACATTTTTAAACTCACCCTAACCCTCGACTCTGGTTTGTAACCAGATTATAAAGTTCATAGGTGATATGGAGATTGACAAATCAATAGCTACTGGATCACAAACTGGGTGGTGAAAAAGGGCTGAAGGCCAATACTGAGGAGGCAAATAAACAAGTAATGTATTTTCAGAGGATTCAGAAAGATTGATTTCCAAATGTTATCATTAGATAAAACTCAGTGAGCAGAGTGACATTACGAATGATATAAACGGATGGTAAAGAATTAGAAAGTAACAGTCACTGATAGAACCACTAGTGTTGCTCAAAAAAGACACATTTGAAGCTTTTCATCTTTCTCTCATCGGGACATTTTGTGGAAATGGCAAAGATGGTAAATCAATGTTTTATGATATGGAAGTGCCAGTGTTGGACTGGGGTAATTGAAGTCAAATGAAACCAGGTTATGGTCCAACAGGCTTATTTGAAATCACAAGTTTTTGGAGTGCTAGTTCTTCGTCAGGTGAAGTCAGGCTTCACCTGATGGTGGCGTGGCCCGCATTCTATTTGTGTTTAAGTTTCCTTGGGTTGTCATTTCCTGTGTTGATGTAGTTTCCTGTTCTTTTTCTCAGGAGGTGGAAAATGGGATCTAAGTCAATGTGTTTGTTGATAGAGTTCTGGTTGGAATGCCATGCTTTCGAATTTTCGTGCGTGTCTCTGATTGGCATGTCCGAGGGCTGGATGTGTTGTCCGAGTCAATGCAGCGTCCTTCCTCATCTGCATGGAAGGATATTAGTGATAGTGAGTCATGTGTTTTTGTGGCTAGTTGACGTTCGTTTGTCCTGGTGGCAAGTTGTCTGCCTGTTTGTCCAATATAGTGTTTGTTACAGTTCTTGCAAGGTATTTTGTAAATGATGTTTGTTTTGCTTGTCTGCGTACGGTCTTTTAAGTTCGTTAGCTGCTGTTTTAGTGTGTTGGTGGGTTTGTGGGCTACCATGATGCCAAGAGATCTGAGTAGTCAACAGTCATTTCTGAGATGTCTTTGATGTTGGGGAGAGTGGCTAGAGTTTCTGGGCATGTTTTGTCTGCTTGTTTAGGTTTGTTGCTGAGAAATCAACGGACTATGTTCATTGGGTACCCTTTAATTTTGAATACACTGTTAGAATCTATTATTAGGAAAATAGAAATGGGTATTCGGGTCAGCATGGCTTTATGAAGGGTAAATCATGCTTGACTAATTTGCTGGCATTCCTCAAAGGTGGAACAAGTAAACTGGATAATGGGAGCCTTCTAGATTTCCAGAAGGCACTTGTTAAGTTGCTGCCCGACAGGTTAGCACACAAGGGAAGGTCACATGGAGTTTGGATAGTTTGGCTAACCAACATAAAGCAGAAGGTTTGGATTAATAAGTTGTTTTGGTTGGTAAGGTGTAACTAGTGGTTTGGTCCACATGCCCCAACTATTTACATCTTGTATTTATTACATAGATGCAAGAATAGAATGTACTGTAATCAGTTGAAATAGGTGGGAAAATAAGTTGCCATTATGAAATAAGAAATTTACAACGGCATATAGATAGGTGATGAGAATGGGCCAAAAATATGGTATATGGAGTACTGCAAATGCAAGGTCTTGCACTTTGAAAGAAAAGAATATAGACATGGACTATTTTCGAAACGGTGAGAAAATTCATAAAACCAAAGTACAAAGGGATCTGGGAGTGCTAGTCCAGGATTCTGTAAAGGTTGAGTCCATGGTTAAGAAAGCAAATGTAATGTTGTCATTTATCTCAAGAGGGTTGGAATATAAAAGCAGAGTTGTGCTTCTGAGACTTAATAAAGCTCTAGTTAGGCCCCATTTAGAATACTGTGTCCAATTTTGGGCCCCACACCTTAGGAAGGATATAATGGTACTGAGGCGTGTCCAGTGGAGATTCACATGGAGGATCTTTGGAATGGTAGGCTTAACATATGATGAACAGCTGAGGATTCTGGGATTGTATTCATCAGAGTTTAGAAGGTTGAGGGGAGATCGAATAGAAACTTACAAGACAATGCATGGCTTAGAAAGGGTGGATGCTGGGAATTTGTGTCCGCTAGGCAGGGAGACGAGGACCCATGGACACAGCATTAGAATTAGAGGGAGTCAATTTAGAATGGAAATGAGATATTTCTTCAGCCAGAGAGTGGTGGGCCTGTGGAATTCATTGCCACGCAGCGCAGTAGAGGCTGGGCTGTTAAATGTCTTCAAGGCAGAGATTGATAAATTCTTGATCTCGCAAAGAATTAAGGACTACAGGGAGAGTGCGGGTAAGTGGAGTTGAAATGTCCATCAGCCGTGATTAAATGGCGGAGTGGACCAATGGGCTGAGTGGCCTTACTTCCACTCCTGTCTTATGGTCTAAACCATGGATAAGTGTGAGGTTAGATTCATTTTGGTCAGAGGAATAAAAAGATGACTTGAGAGGGCTTCAGTGCAGAGGAATTTGAGTGTCCTTGTGTATGGGTTGCAGAAATGCAAAACTTGCGCCCACACCTCCCCCCCTTTCTTCCCTCCAAGGCCCCAAGGGATCCTTCCATATCCGCCACAAATTCACCTGCACCTCCACACACATCATTTACTGCATCCGCTGCACCCGATGTGGCCTCCTCTATATTGGGGAGACAGGCCGCCTACTTTCGGAACGTTTCAGAGAACACCTCTGGGACACCCGGACCAACCAATCCGACCGTGGCTCAACACTTCAACTCCCCCTCCCACTCCCACTCCACCAAGGACATGCAGGTCCTTGGACTCCTCCATCACCAGACCATAGCAACACGACGGCTGGAGGAAGAGCGCCTCATCTTCCGCCTAGGAACCCTCCAACCACAAGGGATGAACTCAGATTTCTCCAATTTCCTCATTTCCACTCCCCCCACCTTGTCTCAGTCCCAACCCTCGAACTCAGCACCGCCTTCCTAACCTGCAATCATCTTCCTGACCTCTCCGCCCCCACCCCCACTCCGGCCTATCACCCTCACCTTGACCTCCTTCCACCTATCGCATTTCTAACGCCCCTCCCCCAAGTCCCTCCTCCCTACCTTTTATCTTAGCCTGCTTGACACACTTTCCTCATTCCTGAAGAAGGGCTTATGCCCGAAACGTCGATTCTCCTGCTCCTTGGATGCTGCCTAACCTGCTGCACTTTTCCAGCAACACATTTTCAGCAGAAAGCTAGTATGCAGGTACAGTAGGTCATAAGGAAATCAAATGGAATTCTGACATTTATTGCTAAAGGAATGGAGTATAAAAACAGGCAAATGTTGCTGTATCGAAACAAGGTACTGGTGAGACCACATCTAGTGTACTTTGTATGGTTTTGTTCCCCTTTCTCTAGGAGAGAAGGGAGAACATTGGAGACAGTTCAGAGAAGGTTGAAAGCTCAATCACTGTGAAAAGATATGCTCAACAGAGAAGGATGAGTCATAGCAACAGGAATAGAAGTAAAAGGAAACAAAATATCCATATCATTGAAGATGACAGCGTTCAGGGCACAACAGACATAGAACATAGAACAATACAGCACAGAACAGGCCCTTCGGCCCACGATGTTGTGCCGAACTTCTAACCTAGATTAAGTACCCATCCATGTACCTATCCAAATGCCGCTTAAAGGTCGCCAATGATTCCGACTCTACCACTCCCACGGGCAGCGCATTCCATGCCCCCACCACTCTCTGGGTAAAGAACCCACCCCTGACATCTCCCCTATACCTTCCACCCTTCACCTTAAATTTATGTCCCCTGTAACACTCTGTTGTACTCGGGGAAAAAGTTTCTGACTGTCTACTCTATCTATTCCTCTGATCATCTTATAAACCTCTATCAAGTCACCCCTCATCCTTCGCCGTTCCAACGAGAAAAGGCCGAGAACTCTCAACCTATCCTCGTACGACTTCCTCTCCATTCCAGGCAACATCCTGGTAAATCTTCTCTGCACCCTCTCCAGAGCTTCCACATCTTTCCTAAAGTGAGGCGACCAGAACTGCACACAGTACTCCAACTGTGGCCTAACCAAAGTCCTGTACAGCTGCAACATCACTTCACGACTCTTGAATTCAATCCCTCTGCTAATGAACGATAATACTCCATAGGCCTTCTTACAAACTCTATCCACATGAGTGGCAACCTTCAAAGATCTATGTACATAGACCCCAAGGTCCCTCTGTTCCTCCACCTTACTAAGAACCCTACCGTTAACCCTGTATTCCACATTCTTATTTGTTCTTCCAAAATGGACAACCTCACACTTGGCAGGGTTGAACTCCATCTGCCACTCCTCAGCCCAGCTCTGCATCATATCTAAGTCCCTTTGCAGCCGACAACAGCCCTCCTCACTGTCCACAACTCCACCTATCTTCGTATCATCTGCAAATTTACTGACCCACCCTTCGACTCCCTCATCTAAGTCATTAATAAAAATTACAAACAGCAGAGGACCCAGAACTGATCCCTGCGGAACTCCACTTGTAACTGGGCTCCAGGCTGAATATTTACCATCTACCACCACTCTCTGCCTTCGACCGGTTAGCCAGTTTTCTATCCAATTGGCCAAATTTCCCTCTATCCCATGCCTCCTGACTTTCCGCATAAGCCTACCATGGGGAACCTTATCAAATGCCTTACTAAAATCCATGTACACTACATCCACTGCTCTACCCTCATCCACATGCTTGGTCACCTCCTCGAAGAATTCAATAAGACTTGTAAGGCAAGACCTACCCTTCACAAATCCGTGCTGGCTGTCCCTAATCAAGCAGTGTCTTTCCAGATACTCATAAATCCTATCCCTCAGTACCCTTTCCATTACTTTGCCTACCACAGAAGTAAGACTAACAGGCCTGTAATTCCCGGGGTTATCCCTATTCCCTTTTTTGAACAGGGGCACAACATTCGCTACTCTCCAGTCCCCTGGTACCACCCCCGTTGCCAGTGAAGACGAGAAGATCATTGCCAACGGTACTGCAATTTCCTCTCTTGCTTCCCACATAATCCTAGGATATATCCCGTCAGGCCCGGGGGACTTGTCTATCCTCAAGTTGTTCAAAATGTCCAACACATCTTCCTTCCTAACAGGTATCTCTTCTAGCTTACCAGTCCATTTCACACTCTCCTCTTCTACAATACGGTCCCTCTCGTTCGTAAATACTGAAGAGAAGTACTTGTTCAAGACCTCTCCTATCTCTTCCGACTCAATACACAGTCTCCCACTACTGTCCTTGATCGGACCTACCCTCGTTCTCGTCATTCTCAGGTTTCTCACATACGCATAAAATGCCTTGGGGTTATCCTTGATCCTATCCGCCAACGATTTTTCATGCCCTCTCTTAGCTCTCCTAATCCCTTTCTTCAGGTCCCTTCTGGCTATCCTGTATCCCTCCACTGCTCTGTCTGAATCCTGTTTCCTCAACCTTATGTAAGCCTCCTTCTTCCTCTTTACCAGACATTCAACCTCTCTCGTCAACCAAGGCTCCCTCACACGACCATTTCTTTCCTGCCTGATAGGTACATACATATCATGGACACGTCGTATCTGCTCTTTGAACAAGTTCCACATTTCCACCACATCCTTCCCTGACAGCCTATGCTCCCAACGTATGCTCCTCAAATCCTGCCTTACAGCATCGTAATTTCCCTTCCCCCAATTATAAAATCTACCTTGTTGTGCGCACCTATCTCTCTCCATAACCAAGGTGAAAGTCACAGAATTGTGGTCACCATCACCAAAATGTTCACCCACTAACAAGCCCACCACTTGTCCCGGTTCATTACCGAGTACCAAATCCAATATGGCCTCCCCTCTGGTTGGACAATCTACATACTGCGTTAGAAAAGCATAGGAACCATCCAAATGAAGTATCTGGATCCGACAGAGAAAATTCTGGCGGTCATTCAAATCTGTAAGGAGAGTGGGAAGCAAGCACACAACTCTCAATGGTAACCCCAGGGAGTGATGTTCTGAAACTGAATAGGATCATATCAATTGTAGTAGAATAATATGCTGCAACAGCTCGGAATAGCCCAAATCTAATGACACAGATGTTAACTCTGTGTTCAATGTCACTGTAACAAGTGGCCCAGGGTTGAACAGTTGAAATGCGGTGGAAGGGGTTGACACTGAGGGCTAAAGGTAACAAGCCCATTGAGTGCATTGTATCAGAGGTTTTCACTGAGACAGCTGGATGCCTTGAGCATCACACCAAAATTAGTGATAAAACCCGTGATTCAAATCAAATCCCAGATAGAAGGAAAGTTTGATTGAGAGCTTCGAAAGAAGGAAGAAAAGCTGATTGCCAGAGCCACAGAGCCTATGGTTTGAGTAAAATGAATTATTTTGAGAGAAAGACAGGTGTAAATTTGCCTGCAATCGATAGGTCTTTATCAAGCAATAAAGAGGAACTACAATGTCATCCTGACATCAGAAGAGATCCAAAAGGTAAAAACAATGACTGCAGATGCTGGAAATCAGATTCTGGATCAGTGGTGCTGGAAGAGCACAGCAATTCAGGCAGCATCCGAGGACAGGCAAAATCGACGTTTCGGGCAAAAGCCCTTCATCAGGAATAAAGGCAGAGAGCCTGAAGCACGGTTCTCCATCAAGATCCTCCGCTCCACGCTTGCAGCAATGCGTCGGTACCTAACCTCTCTACAGTCTGCCCTGCCTCAGCTGAGGGCCACACTCTCTCAGAATTGCAAAGGACCCACTCTGTACTGCATCCTCAGGAGAATTCATACTCTCAACAAACAGTATTTCAATTCCATCTCAAACATCAAAAACTGTAAGTACAACAAACTTTTATCTACCCAGCTCCATAACCAGCGCTCCTTGAACATTCCAGAAGATTCCCCTGGCCTCGGAAACGCTATTAGCCATGCGGCTGATGCAGCTACCACCACCACGCTGATTGATGATGTCACTTCTGCCCCCATCATGGCCACTCCCACAGCCACCTCCGGCCCTCACATCATCGCCGATGCCACACGCTCAGTGACTTCCGCCACCCCTACTGCCGTGTCTGCCACCACTTCCGCCCCCACCAGCGCCACTCACCTGCATTCTGCTGACACGCCCCCCACAGACCCCACTGTCACTATCCCCACCCCCCAGAACCCCGAGGGGAACACTACCCCTGCTCATGACTCTACCCCCATTCCCCCCACCATCACACCCACTCCAGGTACTGGCTCCGACCCCACTCCCAGCTCTACACCCACACCAGCTCCCAGCTCCCAGCCCTGCCGAGTTTTCACCATCCCCCCAGACCTCCCCCTCACTGAGGACGAACGATCAGTCCTCAGCAAAGGACTCACCTTCGTCCCCGTCCGTCCACGCATCAATGAATTTAATACACGCCGTGACATCGAACAATTCTTCCGTCGCCTCCGCCTCCGAGCTTACTTTCACAATCAGGACTCCCGCCCACCTTCTGAGGACCCCTTCGTCCACCTCCAACACACTGCATCCACCTGGACACCCCGCGCTGGCCTATTACCTGCCCTCGACCTCTTCATTTCCAACTGCCGCCGGGACATTAACCGCCTCAACCTGTCGACCCCCCTCCCCCACTCCAACCTCTCACCCTCACAACGCGCAGCCCTCCAATCCCTCTGCTCCAATCCTGACCTCACCATCAAGCCAGCGGACAAAGGGGGCGCAGTGGTAGTCTGGCGCACTGACCTCTACATCGCTGAAGCCAAACGCCAACTCGAGGACACCTCTTCCTACCGCCCCCTTGACCATGACCCCACCCCCCATCACCAAACCATCATCTCCCAGACCATACAGAACCTCATCACCTCAGGAGATCTCCCACCCACAGCTTCCAACCTCATAGTCCGGGAACCCCGCACTGCCCGGTTCTACCTCCTTCCCAAGATCCACAAGCCTGACCACCCTGGCCGACCCATTGTCTCAGCATGCTCCTGCCCCACTGAACTCATCTCTACCTACCTCGACACTGTCCTATCCCCCCTAGTCCAGGAACTCCCCACATACGTTCGAGACACCACCCACGCCCTCCACCTCCTCCAAGACTTCCGTTTCCCCGGCCCCCAACACCTCATCTTCACCATGGATATCCAATCCCTCTACACCTCCATCCGCCATGACCAGGGCCTCCAAGCCCTCCGTTTTTTCCTCTCCAGACGTTCCCAACAGTACCCCTCCACCGACACTCTCATTCGTTTGGCCGAACTGGTCCTCACCCTTAACAATTTCTCCTTTGAATCCTCCCACTTCCTCCAGACCAAAGGGGTAGCCATGGGCACATGTATGGGCCCCAGCTATGCCTGTCTTTTTGTTGGCTACGTAGAGCAGTTGATCTTCCGTAATTACACCGGCACCACTCCTCACCTCTTCCTCCGCTACATTGATGACTGCATTGGCGCCACCTCGTGCTCCCGCGAGGAGGTTGAGCAATTCATCAACTTCACCAACACATTCCACCCTGACCTTAAATTTACCTGGACCATCTCTGACACCTCCCTCCCCTTCCTGGACCTCTCCATCTCCATCAGTGACGACCGACTTGACACTGACATCTTCTACAAACCCACCGACTCCCACAGCTACCTGGATTACACCTCTTCCCACCCTACCTCTTGCAAAAATGCCATCCCGTATTCCCAATTCCTCCGCCTCCGCCGTATCTGCTCCCAGGAGGAGCGGTTCCACCATAGAACACACCAGATGGCCTCCTTCTTTAGAGACCGCAATTTCCCTTCCCACGTGGTTAAAGATGCCCTCCAACGCATCTCATCCACATCCCGCACCTCCGCCCTCAGACCCAACCCCTCCAACCGCAACAAGGACAGAACGCCCCTGGTGCTCACCTTCCACCCTACCAACCTTCGCATAAACCAAATCATCCGCCGACATTTCCGCCACCTCCAAACAGACCCCACCACCAGGGATATATTTCCCTCCCCACCCCTCTCCGCCTTCCGCAAAGACCGTTCCCTCCGTGACTACCTGGTCAGGTCCACGCCCCCCTACGACCCACCCTCCCATCCTGGCACTTTCCCCTGCCACCGCAGGAACTGTAAAACCTGCGCCCACACCTCCTCCCTCACCTCCATCCAAGGCCCCAAAGGAGCTTTCCACATCCATCAAAGTTTTACCTGCACATCCACTAATATCATCTATTGTATCCGTTGCTCCCGATGCGGTCTCCTCTACATTGGGAAGACTGGACGCCTCCTAGCAGAGCGCTTTAGGGAACATCTCCGAGACACCCGCACCAATCAACCACATCGCCCAGTGGCTCAACATTTCAACTCCCCCTCCCACTCTGCCGAGGATATGGAGGTGCTGGGCCTCCTCCACCGCCGCTCCCTCACCACCAGACGCCTGGAGGAAGAACGCCTCATCTTCCGCCTCGGAACACTTCAACCCCAGGGCATCAATGTGGATTTTAACAGTTTCCTCATTTCCCCTTCCCCCACCTCATCCTAGCTTCTAACCTCCAGAAACTCGATCCCCTGACCTGTCCGGACTTGTCCGACCTGCCCAGCTCCTTTTCCACCTATCCACTCCACCCTCTCCTCCCTGACCTATCACCTTCATCTCCTTCCCCACTGACCTATTGTACTCTATGCCACTCTCTCCCACCCCCACCCTCCTCTAGCTTATCTCTCCACGCTTCAGGCTCTCTGCCTTTATTCCTGATGAAGGGCTTTTGCCCGAAACGTCGATTTTGCCTGTCCTCGGATGCTGCCTGAATTGCTGTGCTCTTCCAGCACCACTGATCCAGAATCAGAAGAGATCCACCTAGCATTAAGAAGTGGAAATATTTTCAGAAAGCTCGGTGTCCTAAATGCCTACTGGAATATGAAGCTCAACAAGAAATCTTTGTTGTTCACAACTTTCAACACACTGGTTGACCAGTGTAGGTTCCTGAGTTTACCTTTTAGAATTAAAGTGAGCCAGGATGTAGTCTTACGGAAGGTAAGTGAGACATACAGGGGTGCAGAAGAACAGTCAGCATACTGATTCTTTCTCGGTCATTGGTGTAATTGGAAAACATCAGAGAACCAGGAAAGCTGGGATCAAGCGAAGCACAAACAAATTCATTATGAAGTTGACAACATGCCGATTCTTCTGATGGTGTACACTTCTGACGAAGTCAAGTAGAGTCCCAAGAAAGTGGGACGAAGCACAGGCAAAGTGGTATTATGAGCCGCCTTTCTGAAAGTTTCTATGTTTCTGTTTCTAAAACATAGAAGTCTTAACAGCTGTCTGAGTCATTTACACATTGCTATATCTGCTAACTGCTGAAGAAAGAAATTAATGTAGGGCAGGCTGGAAATAGCTGTTTTACAGTTTGTCATGAATCTGATCAGATTAGTTTAAAGTTGCAAGAACAAGGCGATTTTGTTTATTCTACTCGTGAAACAGATTAGTGGCTAACGTTCTCAGATTTATCAGATTTATAAATATATAAAATACAAGGGTGGACACTGTAACACACTTAACAGACAGGGCTGAATTGTTTCTTGTTACCATGTGAGACTGGGAGTGTGTGTGAATGCTTGTATTTGACTCACTGCTCATTCCACTGACATCTGCGCTTTCTGTGATTTTCTCCTCAGGGGACCAGCTGGAATGGATGTGTGTTATAATGTTGTTGTCGGCAGTTTCTTCATTTTCCAGGTCCTATATCATAATGTCACTCCCCATCTCTCCACTCTGCTCAGCTGTGGATACAAGAACTTATCTTGGGAACAAAAAACGGAATGGAACTCAAGGTATTTCGTAGAATCATAGAATTCCTACAGTGTGAAAGCTGGCCATTCACCCCATTGAATCCACAATAACCCTTGTACAGCATCCTGCCAAAGCCACCCCTCTCCCCTATCCCTATAACCCTGTTTCCCATGGCTAATCCACATAGCCTGCACATCCCTGGACATTATGTGGGATTCAGTGGAAGTCCACAACAAGAAAGTGTTAAATTGGACTTAAACAGATCAGAGAAAACATAATAGAACTCGATTAGATCAGGGATGAGCTCTTGGCAGCTACTTACAGGGCAAGATGAGTGGTTTTGTTTTGCTAAATGGGGAACTGATTATAAAGAGAACGTGGGACCTTTTAAAATGGTTGAAGCACTTGGGCGAACAGCAGGGGGTAACCATGATACCAAGTCACATTATGTGTCGTATTTCACTGAACAATCACTGTTAATGGTTGAAGTGCTAAAGTGGACAGCAGGAGGTAAATGCAGAGATCAGTTTCAGTTGACTTTGCTATGGACAGAACAAATACAGTTACATCCAAACCACAGAAACCACAAGGGTATAAGAATGTGAGCCATGATCGGACAGGGAGGACTGCTTTATAGCATCTATGAAGCTGTCACATCGTTGTAGTTGTCTTGTACCATCCATGTAACTATCATACTTCTGCAATAAAGAAGACAAGTGTGGAATTCCAGTGCCTGGTTGTTCCTATTATAAGGGAAAATGAGTACTCAACAGGCATGTTAGCATGGCCAATCCACCTAACCTGCATGCCTTTGGACTGTGGGAAGAAACTGGACTATCCAGAAGAAACCCATACAGACACTGGGAGAATGTGCAAACTTCATAAAGGCACTCACTCAAGGCTGGAATCAAACCTGGGTCCCTGGTGCTGTGTGGCAGCAGTGCTAACCACTGAGCCACTGCAGCTGGGAGCTGGGAGCACGTAGACAATTTCAATTAAGGTAGTAGAGGTAGTGTCGCTGGGCTAGTGTTCCAGAACCCCAAGCTAATGGATTGGACATGTAGATTTGAATACCACCTTGATAAATAATGAAATTTGAAATCAATAAAAAGCTAGCCCAGTGCCAATCATGTAATCAATGTTGATTGCTCTTTCAAAATAAAATCCATCTGGTTCACTAATTTTTTTTTTGGAGAAGGAAGTCTGCCAGACTCCTGACCCACATTGGTTGACTCTTACCTGCCCTCTGAAATAGCCCCAGCAAGCCACTCCAATCTAGGGGCAATTAGGAACAGGGATAAAGGCTGGCCCAGCCAGCATCGTCCACATCCCCTGAATAAACATTTGCAACTGGATAAGCATCATCTGAAGAGAGGGTGGCAGGGCTAATGATACAAGGGGAGGTGCTCTTGCAAGAGTAGGGGTGCAAAGGGCCAAACGGCGACTTGTTGTGTTCCCTTGTCTTGCCTCCCCCTCTCCTCATTGTTATTTTGCCAATAGGTTCAATCCACATTGCAAAGATCCAGAGATGTGATCTGAACTTTTGGTTGATTTGTTGCCAGGCTGATGATGTTGACCTTTGTATGAGGCAGTCTGTATCCGTTGAAGAGATCTTTGCTGCCGATTTGAAGCAGAAATTGCCACCAGAGTCATTCTGCCTGCCTCTGTTGGCTGCTCAAATATATTTATGTTTAGGGTGCATTCATCGCGTACATGAGTCAGGCAGAGACTGGGTATCTTACTGGCATGTAAGAACAAATAGGATTCTATCTGAAATGGCTTCTGCCTGAAGTGGCTTCTATCTGAAGCACTTCAAAACATCAGCATGTCATACAGTAGGAGCTTGGGGAATGTGCGCATTTTACTGACTGTGTAATCATTAGACTTGATTATTCCAACTCTTTATTGAATGGCCTCCCATTTGCCACCCACCATAAATTTGATCTATGCTAACTATTTCCTAACTTGCATCAAGTCCCATTTACTTGTTGTCATTACTTTTGCAGATTTACATTGGTCTTGATATTTTGTTTTTTTTTGTTTACAAATCCCTCTTTATCCCCTACATTCCTCCAAGATCTCTGCACCCTTATTCCTGCGCTTCCCATTTATTAATTTCACTATTGGCAGCTGTGCCTTAAGCTGGATAAACCCTAAGGAATAGAACTTGTGCCCTAAACACCCCACCGACTATATCTTTCACTTCTCTTTTAAAATGCTTCTTTAAACCTATCGATTTGATTACACTTCAGGTCATGTGTACTAATATAACTTCTGGTGGCTACTTTTTGTATTCTATAAACACAAGCTGATGATGTTGGATGTGTTGCAAGTGAGGCTTAGCACCTTTTCCTCACCACCGAATTGAATTCCTTCATTCCAGTATCATTCTCATAAAACTTTGATGTAACCCTCACCAATGTTTTAACAACCTTCCCAATGTAAAGTGCCCACAACTGAGCTCAATACTCCATCTGAGATAAAACCAGTGTTTAATGAAAGTTGTGCATAACTTCCTCATTTATCAGTGATTCTTTCCTAAATGGAGCATCTGCTGAACTGGCAGACTGAGAAGAAAGTGAGCACATCAGTCCAAGTTGAATTTAAGCATATATTCCAGTGGTGAATAATCATTTCAGCTACAAATTATTGACATCTCTGAAATTTAAAATTTGATTAAGGTGCTGTTAGCAGCCCAACAAGGTAAGGGTTTGTAATGTTCAGGTGACCATCCAAAACTAGTGCAATAATTTCAACTATAATCATATTCATGATGTACAGCATGGAAACAGACCCTTCAGTCCAAATTGTCCATGCTGACCAGATATCCTAAATCTAGTCTCATTATGTAAATGCTATCACAAGAATTATAGCATTTATATATATTATCTCTACATATAGATTTTATAGATATAGAAATTTTTTTTTTAAAACAGAAATAAACTAGGCCAGGAATTCACTTCTAATTAATCCTGATAATGTTGTAAACCAGGATCTCCGCTGCAATGACTGTTACCATACTTGTTGCTGTAGTTCTTTTACACTGACATTCATAACAGATCAACTTTCAAGTTAACCACCAAAATCTGTGTAGTATAGAAAAAAATACTAATTATGAAAAAAAATTGTGGTTCTTCACATGGAGATACTGCTCCCTTGATTAGAAAATGACCTCCCTCTTAAAAAGAAACTGCGCAGGATTAAGGATTGAGAAGTGAAGTGATGCACTTTGGGAAGAATAACAGGAAGGCAGAGTACTGGGTCAGTGGAAAGATTCTTGGTAGTGTGGATGTGCAAAGGGATCTTGGAGTCCATGTGCATGAGTTCCGGAACCGCAATATAATGTTGCAACTATACAAAACATTGGTGCGGCCACACTTGGAATATTGTGTACAGTTCTGGTCCCCATATTTCGGAAAGGATGTGGAAGCATTGGAAAAGGTGCAGAGGAGATTTACCAGGATGTTGCCTGGTCTGGAGGGAAGGTCTTATGAGAAAGGCTGAGAGACTTGGGTCTGTTCTCACTGGAAAGAAGGCGGCTAAGGGGGGATTTGATAGAGACATACAAGATTATCAGAGGATTAGATAGGGAAGACAGTGAAAGACTTTTTCCTAGGATGATGACGTCAGCTTGTACGAGAGGGCACAACTACAAATTGAGGAGTGATAGATTTAAGACAAATGTCAGAGGCAGGTTCTTAACTCAATGGTAAGGGCATGGAATGCCCTACCTGCTAATGTAGTCAACTCAGCCACATTAGGGAGATTTAAACAATCCTTAGATAAGCACATGCATGATTTTGGGATAGTGTAGGAGGGCGGGCTGAGAATAGTTCACAGGTCGGCGCAACATCGAGGGCCGAATGGCCTGTTCTGCGCTGTATTGTTCTATGTTCTAAGAACATGTGCATCCACAGTGCTCACATCTATTCTGACCATATAATACTGTTTAACTGTGCCATTGGTCCTCATCCTATCAAAACAAACCTTACCTCACTAACATACCAACTTGATTTACATTTGCGATTACCTGTACTCCTTTCATTTATTTCTCACTGTGTCTCCTTAGATGTGTCTCCACGATTCATGCTGTTGTGGTCGGAGGACTAGCTTTATATATCCTTTGGTTCGATGATCTTGTCAACAAAGACCATATCTGGTAAGAGGCTATAATGTGGAAGTGTTGGTGTTGGAGTGGGTTGGACAAGGTCCGAAGTCAGAGTACACAAGGTCCATTTGAAATCACAAGCTCTCAGAGGGTTGCTCTGTTGCCAAGTGAACTTCACCTGACAAAGGGGCAACTCTCCAATAGCTTGTGTTGTCTGACTTCTGACCATCCTTACAGTACTGAGCCCTTTAGTGACATTAAGATCAAAGGAATGGGAAGGAACTTTCACCAGACATTTAATCTAGTCTGGGGGCAGCAAAGGTTGTTTTTCTATGAATCAGTCCCATGAACACCAAGTTCTGGTGTTCATGATTCTGTATATTACTGCTGTTAAGAATGTAATCTAGGAGATTCAAGGTGGCAGCAACCCAGCAAGTCTGAGTCTGTAGTGCTTTGCCCAAGATTCGGGCAAAGTGGGGTATCAGCCTCCACCGCATCCTCTAAACCATTTAAAATAACTTTTACCCAGCATATTTCGTCATTTTGCACCAAACTTGAACAGTTTGGTGCTGTGTTTAAAATGACTAAAGGAAGAAATGCCCGCAACTCGCAACAGGCAGGGACCCCTCCCCCACCCCCACCCCCACTCCCTCCAGCAGCAGCGGAGACGTCCATGGCCACCACCGGCAGTGGTGAGCCTGGTCTCCGTGATTAACAAGCTGCAGGAAAGGATCAATGCCTTCATCGAAGGATTCAGGAGCAGGTGGGAGTCACTCTCGGTCGCGCTGCAAAGGCACGACCGAGAAATTGAAAAGCTCGAACATCGCATTGGAGGGGCGGAGCTAAAGGCCGCGACCTCAGAGACTGCCACTGAATCAGCTGTGGGCCGGGTCCAGGCTCTCAAACAGCAAGTCCGGACCTTGGAGGAGCGCATCGACTTCGATAATCGAAGTTGTCAAAAAAATATTCTGTTGCTGGGCCTTCCCGAACGGGAAGAGGAAGGCCAGCTGGCAGTTTTTTTTGATCAATGGCTCCATGAAATATTAAAGCTGGAGTTCAGATCAAGTCAGGTGCGGGTAGAGTGGGCCCACCGGGTTGCTATACGCAGGCCCAGGTCGGACCAGTGCCCCCGCCTGGTCCTGTTCCAGCTCTAATGCTACAGAGAGAAACAGGTGCTTCTGGAAGCCTCTAGAATCCTGGGGAAGAATCCCCAGGCCATGGTGTACAAGGCCTCTAGGATTATGGTATTCCAGGATTTTTCTTCAGCCGTGGTCTGCAAAAGGAGGGCATTTGATGAGGTGAAGAAGCATCTGAGAGACTTAAACGTCCAATATTCCTTGTGTTACCCAGCAACACTGCGCTTCAGCAATGAAGGATCTGTTTAAAACTTTGGATCATCGGAGAAGGCTAAAGAATTTTTAGACTCTCTTAAATAGACTGCAAGAATTAAACTGTCTGGCTAATGATGCTATTTTGCCCCCCTCCTCCCCCGGTTTACCTTTTCTTTCTCTTTTCAACCCATTTATTGTTTAATATCGTCTCCGGGGAGCAGGAAGGGGGACTTACTTGTTATCCACGATGTGATTTTCTTATTTTTACAGGCCAGTGACTAAGTTGATTTGTGTGTGGCGGGGTGGGGGCATTTGCTCTGTCCTACCTCAATTTTTTTTAGAGTGGCGTTCCTTTTTTTCTTCTTCTGTTATTATACTTAGTTATCTATTATTTCCTGGGATTGTAACTTTATAGTTTTATATGTTTATACTTTGTATTATCTTTACTAAACGTATTCAAGTGTTGGTGGGGGAGTGGGGCACTCACTTTTAACTTTGGTTTTATAGTACATGTGAATTTATTTACTCTATTTTGTGGTGCCTGGGTCAAGGGCGGGGTACTGGTTGGAAGAGGATACAGTGGGTTTATTGACAGGTAGTGATGCCCCCTGGGAACAAGGGGGAATCTCCTTTTAAATGTATTTTATATTTTTCTTATTTAGAAATAGTTTTTAACTATAATGGCATTAATGTATTAAAGAATTTCTACTTTTGTGAATTTTGTACGGTTTGTGCTCAGTGTTTTGGATGGGGTTCTTCCTCCCGGGGGGGTCTCGGACTTGCCTGGACGAACATGGTTAGTCATTCGATTAGGTGGTGCACCTGAATTATCAAGGGGAGTAATTCACCAATCAAAAGGAAGAAAATACTATCAAAACTCAAAAAAAAGAAAGGGTTGATATAACTCTCTTACAGGAGACACACTTACTGGATAAAGAGCACTTAAAATTACAACAAGGAGGATTCGATCAGGCCTTCTTTTCATCTTTTAGTTCCAAAAGTAGGGGAGTAGTCATTCTCATTCAGCAGAACCTTCCTTTCAAAATCTTAAGTCAGATAAAAGATGAATCTGGATGGTATATACTGATCAAAGCCCTCATAAATGGAGAGAAGTGTGGAATTTTGAATCTTTATTGTCTCCTGGTACACCCCTTCAAATTTATAACGGAAGCATTCTCCAAATTGATGGCTTTTGGGGCTCGTCACACAATTATAGGAGGAGATTTTAATTGTACTATGGACCCAGAGATTGACAGGATACCCAAGAGTACTGCGGGTATATCTCTCAGATCCAGACAATTGGCGGATTTGAATAAGGAGCTAGGGTTAGTAGATGTGTGGAGGTGCCTTCATCCGCAGGGCAGA
The DNA here is from genome assembly GCF_037043375.1 of Chiloscyllium plagiosum. NCBI lineage: Eukaryota > Metazoa > Chordata > Chondrichthyes > Orectolobiformes > Hemiscylliidae > Chiloscyllium > Chiloscyllium plagiosum. Next base: position 53,346 of record NW_028270183.1, read on the forward strand.
GACTACTTTCTACTCTAACCCACATAAGTATCATACTAGAATTAATATGTTTTTTGCTCCCTCGACCTCCTTGAACTCTACATTATCCTGCAAAATAGATAATAATCTCTGATCATGCTTCAGTATATATGGAAGTTAAGACTAGGGATGATGAGACAAGCCCCCGACACTGGCGTATGGATTCCTTCTAAATGAAGGATAGTAAATTCATAAAATATTTCTCTCAAGAATTTAGAACCATTTTGGAAATTTACTCGGGTACGGCCAGTAACCCATCGGTGATGTGGGAGACCATTAAGGCTTATATGCGAGGTCTCATTATTTCATACTCGGCGACGCAGAAAAAATAAAAGGGAGAACAACAGTGTCTGCTCTAGGCTCGCTTGAAGGCAGCTGAGATAGTGTATGTTGATAGGCCCTCTGTTGCTAAATTACAAAGGATTACAGCCCTTAGGACAGTCTTGAATACCACACATACCCAAACAGCAAAGGGAAATAATATTTGCAAAACAAAGACTATGAATATGGCGATAAGCCTGGTAGATATCTAGCATATCTCGCAAGGAGAAATAAAGCCCCTCAGGCTATCACGTCTATGAGGGAAAGTGCTGGTACTTTGACTCATGATTGCAAAAGGATCAATACGGGCTTCAGAAAGTTTTATTCTGATCTGTATAAATCACAGGATTGTGAAGACAGAACTAAGAAGATGGAGTCCTTTTTTAAAAGCCTGTCCTTTCCAGACTTAACCCCAGAACAGGTGTTGATCCTGAATGCTCCCCTGACAACCCAGGAAGTACTTGATGCAATCAGGCAGCTTCAGAGCAGTAAAGCACCTGACCCAGATAGATTCCAGGCTGAATTCTACAAAGAGTTTATAGGGTCCACTTATAGACATGTATTATTATTCATATAGTCAGGGCTGCCTCCCGCCTTCAATGAGAGAAGCAAATATTTCTCTCATCCTTAAAAAAGGAAAGGCCCCAGAAGACTGCACATCATACAGACCAATATCTTTGCTAAATGTAGATTTTAAAATTCTTTCTAAAACATTAGCATTAAGGCTGGAGAGGGTCTTACCATACATTTATAAAAGAGGATCAGGCGGGGTTTATCAAGGACCGTAGATCATCTAATAATATTAGAAGGGTTTTAAATGTGATCCAAATCTGTCATCAGGAAACAACACCGGGAATAGTAGTCTCTTTAGATGCGGAGAAGGCATTCGATCGGGTTGAATGGTCATATCTGTTTTACACACTGGAAAAGTTTGGTGTCGGAGAGGTATTCGCCAAATGGGTCTCAATATTGTATAATGACCCCAAAGCAGCTGTGATTACTAATGGTTTAGGTTTGGATAGCTTCAGTGTGGGTAGGGGCTGTCGTCAGGGCTGTCCTCTCTCACTTATTATTCACACTAATAATTGAACCACTAGCGGAAGCTATACAGGCCGATTCTAATATAATGGCTCTGAGGGTTGGTTCAGGTAAACATAAAATTATCCTTTATGCAGACGATGTTCTCCTTTTTCTTAGTAATCCTTTGATATCCATGCCCAGCTTGATCCAAGTAATTAATTAATTCAGTGCATTCTCAGGTTACAAAATCAATTTCACAAGATCAGAGGCTGTGCCGATGGGTGGCTTCACTACTACGTCTAGTTTATCAACGGGTCTTGCTTTCCCTTTTGGTGCTCTCAGGAGGGTTTTTTATATTTAGAGATTTTTGTCACCCCAGTTTTTGGTCAGCTGTACAAAGCTAATTTTGTGCACCTATTAGAGAGGATAAGGCAGGACTTTCAACGCTGGGGGGGAATCTCCCGATATCTTGGTTGGGCAGAATAGCTCTAATTAAAATGAATATTTTGCCTCGTCTCCTATACCCTATGAGAATGCTCCCTGTGCTGTTGCCAAGGCTGGCATTGCGTAAACTATACGGTTGGCTTGATTCTTTCATTTGGAATTATAGACGGCCCCTTATTAAATTAAAGAAGCTGCAGCTCCCACAAGCAAGGGGAGGACTGGATTTTCCAGACTCTAGGAAGTACCAGCTGAGTTCTGTATTAAGTTACGTAGCCGACTGGGTCTCGTGTGACCTGCAATCAATCTGGCTGGACATTGAGGCTTCTCAAGCAAAGTGTCCCCTCATTAATCTCTTATTTTTAGGTAAGATGAAAGTCATTATGGACCATTGTAAAAACCCTATTGTATTAAATACTGTTAAAGCTTGGAAGATAATGCGGCATGACAAGGGTAATTCACAAAAAACCTCCTTATACTCCTATAGTGGGAGCATGGGATTTTCAACCGGGGCACACAGATGCTACATTTAAGGTCTGGAGGTACAGTGGTATTTCTTGCTCAGGGGATCTGTTCGATTGGGAGATTATGATGTCTTTTGAACAGCTGCACCAGAAATTTGGACTGCCTAATGGAGACCTTTTTCGATATTTCCAAATTCGAGATACCACATTATTAGATAGCTCTTATAAATCGGATAGGGAAAGAAGAGTGTTATGGCCAATGGGTCCACCCTCGGTCAGTCAGCAACCTTTATCACTCAGTACAGAACAAAGTATCGAAAGACATGGAACAATTGTTTAAAACATGGAATCAGGAATTGGGGTTGGAAATCCCTTCAGAAATGAGGGACGATATCTGGGAAAATGCCAGAAAGATCTCCATTTGTAATAGAACCCAAGCTATTCAACTAAAGATACTCCATAGGACTCAGCACCGGAAGAATTGGCAAACTTTAGGGCAGGAACATCTCCAATGTGTCCTAAATGTAAAATAGAAGTGGGCACACTCACACACTGCTTATGGACATGTCATAAGATCCGTAAATACTGGATCAGAATAGCAAATGTGCTGACAGAAATCTTGGGAGCGGAAATTGGAGTAGATCCAGTATCTCTTCTCCTGGGCTTTCTGAATCTGCCTTCCCTGGATGTGCACAGGAGGAAATTATTTTCCATTCTCTCCTTCTGTGCAAGGAAAAATATCTTAGTAAATTGGATAGCTGAGGGCCTTCCAGGACTTTCGAATTGGCACAGGTTAATCATGGAATGTATTCCCCTTGACTTCCTTAACAAATATGGTGAACCAAAAAAATAAATTATTCTATAAAATATGGCAGCCCTTCCTGAACTATATAGATACAGATATTTTGGCCATACTGTCAAGGGCTTTCATCTAGGTGTGGTAGTGGTTCTGGCTGCTCCGGGGGCTGCCGGGGAGAAGAATCCTGTATGAATATGGGTTTTATTATGACTTGATGTTAATTCATTCTGAGCATGTGCTTTATTATTTAATTACTATGTTTTTCTTTGCATAATGTAAGATAGTCGATTATATGCTTTGGTTATTTGTAGGTTAGATTAGTTCTTAGTTGAGTGGTTTTTTTCTTTTTTGTGTTTGTTGTGTTTTGGCTATTATTTATTTAATATTTAATGGTATATTTGTGTTTGTTTGTGTTATTTTGTAAGTTTGTAAAAAATGTTTAAAAGAATTCCCTTTTTCTTCAATAAAAATATCTATATTTTTAAAAATGTAATCTAAAATCATAGTAAGTCAAATTGCAGGGGTCCAACCCACAAATTCATGGTAAGTGGAGTTTTCAGATCGTTGACAAGGTCCTTAAGCAAATCAGCATTGTCCACAAATGAGCTGTATATCAAAAACAATGAGGACACCGTGAAATAGTAAAAATGTGAAAAATATTTTTATTTTTAAATATGTTGACACATTACAATGACCTGCCCTTTACAACAAGGGTGTTGAAAAACGTTGGTCAATAGATCTGAAGAGTGAGCTATCTTCAGACAAGTGCAATGTAATTTGCCATTTTATTGTTGTAGCAGACTTGTTTTCTGTGTTTTCATCCTGCAGCACATAATCCTGGAGCATCCCATGGCCTTTGAAGCTCCAGGTGAGTGCGTGGTCTGACACTTGTCAGCCTCCCCTCCCTGAAGATGACTTCCTTGTGACCAAGCCTCCTTGACAGCCCTTTCCAGTGGGATTGGACTGAGGACTGGAATGTTCTCTACTGAAACTGCCTAGAAGTATGTTTGCAGAACGCCTTTGCTAGAGAGGCAGCCAATTTCATCTTTTCCTTGCTTGCTGAACTGTGACAAGATTTTCGTCCTTTACTTCAACATAGTTGATAAACTTTGTGGAGTATCTCTCGTTTGCAATGTCTGCTTTGTGCTTCATGTCACAGTTTTCCACTTCCCACATTCAATTTCACTTTGGGTCCCATTCACGCTATTTTTATTGTTCTCTCAGGTTTTGTAATATATGCAGGGTCTCATTGAGAGATCTCTGTGGATTGATGGCTGCCAGTGATTTTGAGCTGTATGGCCTACCCCACCCCAGTTGATTAGCATGGTCACGTGATGGTTCAAGCCAATCCAGAGTTATCACTTCAGAACTTTGACTAATCATGGGCATCCTTCTATTATATTTGCTTTTATTTCAATGGGAATGACTGACAACTTCACCACATCTGAAGTTTTCGGCTATCCGATTTGGCTTAATGTGATTTCGTTATGAACTTTTTGAAAATAATACATTGCATAGCAAAAGATTACTGGCCTACAGCTAAAGTGTTACCTTTATGAGGGACACAGCTTCTGAAAGGAGACTGAGTCAACAGCCCAATGACCAAGCTGTTAGGTTTAAAAAAGATGATTTTCTTATACTAATAGCGGAACAGACTGCTACGTGAGAAGGAGCAATTGCATGAGCCCTAAATATTATGAAAATAGGGAATGACTGTGGATTACCTACTAAGGTGCAAAACTTGACCTACTTTTGGGAGATAAGGCAGGGCAGGTGACTGAGGTGTCAGTGGGGGAGCACTTTGGGGCCAGTGACCATAATTATATTAGTTTTTAAATAGTAATGGAAAAGGATAGCCCAGATCTAACAGTTGAGGTTCTAAGTTGGAGAAAGGCCAATTTTGATGATATTCGGCAAGAACTTTCAAAAGCTGATTGGGGGCAGATGTTCACAGGTAAAGGGACAGCTGGAAAATGGGAAGCCTTCAGAAATGAGATAATGAGAGTCCAGAGAAAGTATATTCCTATTAGGGTGAAAGGAAAGGCTGGTAGGTGTAGGGAATGCTGGATGACTTAAGAAATTGAGGGTTTGGTTAAGAAAAAGAAGGAAGCATATGTCAGGTATAGACAGGAGAGAACAAGTGAATCCTTAGAAGAGTATAAAGGCAGTAGGAGTATACTTAAGAAGGAAATCAGGAGGGCAAAAAGGGGACATGATAGCATTAGCAAATAGGGTTAAGGGGAATCCAAAGGGTTTTTACAAATACATTAAGGACAAATGGGTAACTAAGGAGAGAATAGGACCCTTCAAAGATCAGCAAGGCGGCCTTTGTATGGATCCATAGGAGATGGGGGAGATACTAAATGAGTATTTTGCATCCGTGTTTACTGTGGAAAAGGACGTGGAAGATATAGAATGTGGAGAAATAGATGGTGACATCTTGCAAAATGTCCATATTACAGAGGAGGAAGTGCTGGATGTCTTGAAATGCATAAACATGGATAGATCCCCAGGACCTGATCAGGTGTCCCCTTGAACTCTATGGGAAGCCAGAGAAGTGATTGCTGGGCCCCTTGCTGAGATATTTGTATCATCGATAGTCATTGGTGAGGTGTCAGAAGACTGGAGGTTGGCTAACGTGGTGCTACTGTTTAAGAAGGGTGGTAAGGACAAGCCAGGGAACTATAGACCAGTGAGCCTGACGTCGGTGGTTGGCAAGTTGTTGAAGGGAATCCTGAGGGACAGGATTTACATTGGAAAGGCAAGGACTGATTAGGGATAGTCAACATGGCTTTGTGCATGGGAAATCATGTCTCACAAACTTGATTGAGTTTTTTGAGGAAGTAACAAAGAAGATTGATGAGGGCAGAGCAGTAGCTGTGATCTATATGGACTTCAGTAAGGTGTTCGACAAGGTTCCCCAAGGGAGACTGGTTAGCAAGGTTAGATCTCACGGAATACAGGGAGAACTAGCCATTTGGATATAGAACTGGCTCAAAGGTAGAAGACGAGGGTGGTGATGGAGGGTTGTTTTTCAGACTGGAAGCCTGTGACCAGTGGAATGCCACAAGGATTGGTGCTAGGTCCACTATTTTTCATCATTCATATAAATGATTTGGATGTGAACATAGGAGGTATAGTTAGTAAGTTTGCAGATGACACCAAAATTGGAAATGTAGTGGACAGTGAAGAGGGTTACCTCAGATTACAACGGGATCTTCATCAAATGGGCCAGTGGGCTGGGGAGTTGTAGGTGGAGTTTAATTCAGATAAATGCGAGGTGCTGCATTTTGGGAAAGCAAACCTTAGCAGGACTTATACACTTAATAGTAAGGTCCTAGGGAGTGTTACTGAACAAAAGGACCTTGGAGTGCAGGTTCATAGCTCCTTGAAAGTAGAGTCGCAGGTAGATAAGATAGTGAGAAAGGCATTTGGTATGCTTTCCTTTATAGGTCAGAGTATTGAGTACAGGAGTTGGGAGGTCATTTTGCAGCTGTACAGGGCATTGGTTAGGCCACTTTTGGAATATTGCATGCAGTTGTGGTCTCCTTCCTATCAGAAAGTTGTTGGGAAAGTTGAAAGGGTTCAGAAATGTTTTGCAAGGATGTTGCCAGGGTTGCAGGATTTGAGCTACAGGGAGAGTTTAAATAGGCTGGGCCTGTTTTCCCTGGAATGTTGCAGGCTGAGGGGTGCCCTTATAAAACCATGAGGGGCATGGATAGGATGAATGGACAAGGTCTTTTCTCCAGAGTCGGGGAGTCCAGAACTAGGGGATGTAGGTTTAGGTTGAGAGGGAAAAGATATAAAAGGGACCTAAGGGGCAACTTTTTCACGCAGAGTCTGGTGACTGTATGGAATGAGCTACCAGAGGAAGTGGTGGAAGCTGGTAAAAAGACAGCATTTAAAAGGCATCTGGATAGGTATATGAATAGGAAGGGTTTGGAGAGATATCGGCCAAGTGCTGGCAAATGGGACTAGATTAGGTTGGGATATCTGGTTGGCATGGACGGGTTGGACCAAAGGGTCTGTTTCAGTGTTGAACATCTCTATGACTGCATGTTTTTTTTGCTTGTTAACTGAAGGAATTTGATTGGCTTACTGGTTGCACCAAAGTATATACAGTAAAGTTTTATTAATTAAATTGGCAATAGTGTCTTCCTTTTAAATTTAGACTCAGGAATGGCAGAGAGATGTTATCTCACCATCTCCCAACTTGATTGTAACAAGCAATGCTGAGTGTGTTGCCCCACAGTGACTTTAGGTGTTGATGTAATGCAGAGTATAGTTTCCCAGTGACTCTGGGTTTTGATGTGATGCAAAGCAACATCGTCCCCTAGTGACTACAGAATCAGCAGAGTTCCTGCATCAGTCCTTGGTCTCCACAGATGATTAAACTCTGCTGTAAGCTCAAATTATGTCCTTCAATCCTGCTGGGGCTTTGAATAGACAGCTCAGGCTCACAAGTGAAATGCCAACTTTTGTCCACTATGGGCCTTGAAACCACAATCCTGAAACTCGGGCACTGAGCCTAACTGGATAGCACTGGCAACTTACATTGAACGCACTCATTGGCCACTTGAAGGACTTCTCCCTGAAGCATCAGCCCACATCTGGGAAATGAAAAATATTCAATCCAATGGGAATGAATGATGACTGATGGGATATAACTGACCACATCCATCCATCACAGGATTTGATGGACGGCACTTGCGTGAATGCCACTTCTGGATTAAATGCCATGTAGTGTGACAGAATTGGCCAATCATGCGTGGCTGTCCTTTCTTCAGTGGACACACTTCAATCGCACTGACCTATCATCGATCAATGTTCTTTTCTGTCAGTAGCCTTTCCATCTAGTTGTTTCATTTGTGCTCTTCTTTGTCCATGCCCTTGCTGATGGTCATCCTCCAGGCATCCCAGTCAGCAGCAGTGGGTGGCACAGTGGTTAGCACTGCTGCCTCACAGCGCCAGAGACCCGGGTTCAAATCCCACCTCAGGCAACTGTCTGTGTGGAGTTTGCATTCTCCCCATGTCTGCGTGGGTTTCCTCCTACAGTCCAAAAATGTGCAGGTTAGGTAAATTGGCCATGCTAAATTGCCCATAGTGTTAGGTGAAGGGGTAAATGCAGTGGAATGGGTCTGGGTGGGTTGCTCTTCGGAGGGTTGGTGTAGACTTGTTGGGCTGATGGGCCTGTTTCCACACTGTAAGTAATGTAATCTAATCTAAGCAGCGAGGATCCCATGCATTGATTCAGATCCTGGTTAGTTTGAGGCCTCGCTTACAGACAGACATGTATTGTCATTGTGGATATAATAGGAATAAAGCCCGAAAGCAATTTGTGATGAGGCACGAGGAAATCAGATTCACACAAGGCTTCCATTTCTCTTTATTCTCAGAATGTTACCAATTGATTTTTGTATCCTTATACTGTTTACACACGTCAACTTAAACACTCTCTCTGTTACTGTTGAACAACTGAATCAGCAAAATTCACATGCTATACTTAAATTCACAAATGACAGAATCCATAATTGAGCCACTCAAAGTTATTCAGCCTCCAAGTGACGCTGATTCAATTGTTAAGCAGCGACAGAATGTTTAAACTGAAGTCTTTGCTCTTGTGTCTTACAGGGGGGATCCCAAACTCGTGAAGCTTAATATAGCAATCGCTTCAGGCTACTTGATTAATGGTGAGTATTACAGAACACGCTTCCAGTCAGGGTTTGAACAAACGACTCTAACTCTCTTTCTTCAGCAAATCAATCTCAATCTATACGCTACTGATAATTACTCCCACTGCATTGTTTCCTCAAAGGCATATACAATGTGGACTCCCTCCACACTATCTCCATCAAACATCTCCAGGCGAGGTACCACACCGGGTTAGATACAGAGAAAAGCTCCCTCTCCACTGACCTCGTCAACCACTCAAAGACAGGGACAGTACAGGGTTAGATAGAGTCCTAAAGATACACAGCGCGCAAACAGACCCTTTGGTTCAACTTGTCCATGCTAACCAGATACCCTAAATAAATCTCGTCCCATTTGCCAGCATTTGGCCCATATCCCGCTAAAGCTTTCCTATTCATATACCCATCCAGATGCCTTTTAAATGCTGTAATTGTAGCAGCCTCCGCCACTTCCTCTGGCAGTTCCTTCCGTACACGTAACACCCTCTGCGTGAAAACGTCTGTTTTAAACCTCTCCCCTCTCATGTAAAACCTATGCCGTCTAGTTTTGGAGACCCCCACTTTGGGGAAAAGACCTTGTCTATTTATCCTATTCCTGCTCCTCATGATTCTATAAACCTCTATAAGGTCACCCCTCAGCGACTGACACTCCAGGGAAAATAGCTCCAGTCTGTATAGCCTCTCCCTCTCAAACCCTCCAACCATGGCAACATCTTTGTAAATCTTTTCTGAATGCTTTCAAGTTTCACAACATTCTTCCTCTAGCAGGTAGACCAGAATTGCACAGAATATTCCAATAGTATCCTAACCAATGTCCTGCACAGCCCCAACTTGACCTCCCAACTCTTATACACGATGCACTGATCAATAAAGTCAAGCATACCAAACGCCTCCTTCACTATCCTATTTACGACTCCACTTTCAAGGAATGAGATACAGAGTATAACTCTCTGCTCTTTTAAACAGAAAGTAAAAATACCTCTGCTTTCTTGAACTGAAAGTGAACTGAAAACAAATCTCCTGTCCCCATCAAATACTCCCAGGAAAGGAACTGCATATGGTTAAAGATAGAATCTTACTCCCACTACTGTTAAACTGAAAATAAAACCCTCTTTACACTTTTCAACTGAAAATAACACTTCCTTGAAACTGTCCCTAGCAAACACTCCAGGCCAGGTCCAGCACACAGTTAGATACAGAACAAAGCTCCTTTTCCACTATCCCATCAAACACTCCCAGGCCAGAGACAACACAGGGTTAGATAGAGAATAAAGCACCCTCTCCACTTTCCCCATCAAACACTCATAGGCCAGGTACAGTACAGGGTTTAATGCAAAGTAAAGCTCTTCTACACTTTTAAACGGAAAGTACAGTGTCTTGTACATTGCATACATCAAACACACCCAAGAGAAGTACGCCATAGAGTTATATACAGTATAAACGTCCCTCTATACTTTTAATAGTGACAGTAAAGCTCTCTCTACACTATCCCCATCTGACACTCCCAGGGGGACACATGGTTAGAACAAAGAACAGTACAGCACAGGAACAGAGCCTTTGACCCACCAAGACTGCAGCAACATACGAAGGCTTTTTAAACAAAAACCTTTTGCTTCTCTGCTGTCCGAATCCCTCTGTTCCCTGCCTCTTCATATATCTGTCAAGATACCTCTTAAATGTTGCTATTGTATTCACCTCCTCCACTAACTCTGGCTGTGCATTCCAAGCACTTACCATACACTGTGTTTAAAAGAAAAACTGCCTCTCAATATCTCCTTTAAACTTGCCCCCTTTTATCTTTAAACCTATGTCCCCTAGTAATTGACTTGTTTGCCCTGCGAGAAAGACTCCAACTATCCATCCTCTCCATGCCTCTCATAATTTGGTAAAGTTCTGTCAGGTAACCCCCCCCCCACTTCAACATTTAAGTAAAAACAAACCAAATTTGTCCAATCTCTCCTCATAGCTAATACCCTCCAAACCAGGCAGCATCATAGTAAACAGTTTCTGCAACCTCCCCAAAGCCTCCATCCACATCCTTCTGGTGACCAGAACACACTATAATATTCCAAATGTGGCCCAACCAAAATTCTATACAGCTGCAAAGATACAGAGTAAAGTTCCTCCTTTGCTGTCCCCATCAAACATACACAGGACAAGACAACACTGGGTTAGCTACAGAGTAAAGCTTCCTATACTCTTTCAAACTGAAATTAAAACTGACTGTACACTATCTCAATTAAGTGCTCCCAGGATGGATGTTAAAAGAAAGATTTGTTTTTAGAAATCTGTAGCTTGTATATTGGCACTGCAGATTTTGAATCTGTTTGGTTTCTGTGCTTTGCATTCTGATTGGTCACTAGCTTTGTCCATTTTGCCCTGGATTTTCTGCCCATTTCAACTACTGCTCTCATTGCAGATTTAATGCTGCTTGTCTGGCACTGGAAGACATTGGGCGATAGCTTTTTCCTCAGTCACCATTTGGCAGCACTCTATGCGTACCAGTATGTGCTGGTAAGTGAAAGGTTAATCAGATATCATCAATGATGAACAGATTCAGAAATCAATCCATTCTATCTTTTTATCATCCTTATCTTAGATTATTTGTATCACTTTGTTTGCTTTATAGGGACGAGGCCTCCTTCCATATTTTGCTAATTTTCGCTTGATTGCTGAGCTGTCCACACCATTTGTAAATCAGCGGTAAGTTGGGGATGCATTCTGTAACACCCTTTGCTTCTGCATTTAATCAATCAACTTAAGACATCCAATGCTGGTTCAGAGGCATAGAGGGTCATGACAGCAGGTACAGGACCTTAAATGGGAGGAAACACAGGAACAGGATGCTAGAGGGACCCAACCCCGGGTACAGAGATATAGATGGCATGAACCTGAGTAGAGAGGAAGAGCCCCTGGGTGCAGGGGCACAGGGAGGGACACGGCCCCTGGGTTCAGGGGATCAATTCGGGGAGGTGAACAAGACACTAGTGGGGCACAATGCTGGATATAGGACAGTAGACAGGCACAATTCTAGGTAGAGGGAAATGACCCCCCAGGTGAATATAGATGAACATATCAGGGCAGCAGCCTACTTACAGGGGTGCCAGAGATTACAAACCCAGTTGTAAGGTTCCAAAAGGACAGGAGCCCAGGGACATGACCCTGGGTGTAAGGATACCGGGGGAGAGGAGCCCAGGTACAGGATAGTAGAGGGATACGACCCTGGGTGTGAGGATTCCAGTGGGAGAGGAGCCCAGGTACTGGATAGTAGAGGGATACAACCCTGGGTATGAGGATACCAGAGGGAGAGGAGTCAGGTACTGGATAGTAGAGGGACACGACCCTGGGTGTGAAGATACCAGGGGGAGAGGATCCCAGATACAAGATAGTAGAGGGACACTACCCTGGGTCTGAGGATACCAATGGGAGAGGAGCCCAGGTACAGGATATTAGAGGTACTCGACACCGGATCAGGGATATAATGGGTCTACAACACTGCAGTCCAGAAGGTTCACGAAGCACAAATGTGCACACGTCCTGCTTTTGTTTTAAACTGATTGATTGTGTCTGATATTGAAGAAAAATTTGTATTTTCCTCTGTTGAAATTTAGATGTTTCAGTAAGATTATGGATAGTGGTAAAAGAGGGGGAAGTGTGGCATTGTTCGTCAAGGATAGTATTAATGTGGCAGAAAGGACATTTGATGAGAACCTGTCTATTGAGGTAGTTTGAGCTGAGGTTAGAAACAGGAAGGGAGAAGTCACCCTCTGGAGAGTTTTCTCTAGCCCTTTGAATAGTTCCAGAGATGTAGAGGAAAGGATTGCAAAGATAATTCTGGATACGAGCGAAAGTAACAGGGCAATTGTTATGGGAGCCTTTAACTGTCCAAATATTGACTGGAAATACTTTAGTTTGAGTACCTTAGATGGGTCCAGTTTTGTCCAATGTTTGCAGGAGGGTTTCCTGACACAGTATGTACTTACGTTAACAAGAGACGAGGCCACATTGGATTTGGTACTGGATAATGAAACTGGCCAGGTGTTAGATTTGGAAGTAGGTGAACATTTTGGTGATAGTGACCATGATTTGTTTATGTTTACTTTGGTGGTGGAAAGGGATAAGTATATACCAAGGGCAAGAGTTATAGCTGGGGGAAAGGCAATGATGTGATTAGGCAAGATTTAGGATGCATAGGATGGTGAAGGAAACTTCACGAGATGGGAACAATTAAAATGTGGAGCTTGTTCAAGGAACACCTACTCTGTGTCCTTCATAAGTATGTACGTCAGGCAGTGAGGAAGTGGTCGAGCAAAGCAACCATGGTTTACTAAAGAAGTTGAATCTCTTGTCAAGAGGAAGAAGAAGGCTTATGTAAGGATGAGACATGTAGGCTTAGTTAGGGCGTTTGAGAGTTACAAGTTAGCCAGGAAGGACCTAAAGAGAGAGCTACAAAAGCCAGGAGAGGACATGAGAAGTCTTTGGCAGGTAGGATCAAGGAAAACCCTAAAGCTTCTATCGGTATGTCAGGAATAAAAAAAAATTACTAGAGTAAGATTAGGGCCAGTCAAGGACATCGTGGAAAGTTGTCTGTGGAGTCCAGAGAGATAAGAGAGGCGCTAAATGAATATTTTTCATCAGTATTCACACAGGAAAAAGACAGTGTTGTCGAGGAGAATACTGAGATACGGGCTATTAGACTAGACCGGCTTGAGATTCATGAAGTGTTAGCAACTCTGGAAAGTGTGAAAATAGATAAGTCCCCTGGGCCGAATGGGATTTATCCTAGGATTCTCTGGAAGTCAGGCAGGTGATTGCTGAGCCTTTGGCTTTGATCTTTGTCAGTATTGTCTGCAGGAATAGTGCCAGAAGACTGGAGGAAAGTAAATGTTGTGCCCTTGTTCAAGAAGGGGAGTAGAGGCAATCCTGGTAATTATAGACCTGTGAGCCTTACTTCGGTTGTAGGTAAACTGTTGGAAAGAATTATGAGAGATAGGATTTGCAATAATCAAGAAAGGAATAATTTGATTAGGGATAATCAACACAGTTTTGTCAAGGTTAGGTCATGCCTGACAAACCTTATTGAGTTCTTTGAGAAGGTGACCAAACAGTTGGATGAGGGTAAAGCGTTTGATGTGGTGTATATGAATTTGTAAGGTATTTGATAAGGTTCCCCATGGTAGTCTATTGCAGAAAATAGAGGCATGGGATTGACAGTGATTTAGCCGTTTGGATCAGAAATTTGCTAGCTGTAAGAATACAGAGGGTGAAAGGAAATGTTTATCCTGGAGTGCAGTTACTAATGGTGTACCACAGCATCTGTTTTGGGGCCCACTGCTGTTTGTCATTTTTATAAATGACCTGGATGAGGGCGTAGAAGAATGGGTTAATAAATTTGCGATGACACTAAGGTCGGTGGAGTTGTGTACAGTGTGGATGGATGTTGCAGGTTACAGAGGGACATAGATAAGCTGCAGAGCTCGGCTTAGAGATAGCAAATGGAGTTTAATGCGGAAAATTGTAAGGTAATTTATTTTGGAAGGAGTGACAGAAATGCAGACTTCTGGGCTAATGGTAAGATTCTTGATAGTGTAGATGAACAGAGAGATCTCGGTGTCCATGTGCATTGAGCCCTGCAGGTTGCCACCAAGGCTGATAGGGTTGTTAAAAAGGCGTACAGTGTGTTAGCTTTTATTGGTAGAGGGATTGAGTTTCAGAGCCATGAGGTCATGCTGCAGCTGTACAAAACTCTGGTGTGACCGCACTTAAAGTATTGCATGCAGTTCTGGTTGTTGCATTATAGGAAGGATGTGGAAGCATTGGAAAGGGTGCAGAGGAGATTTATCAGGATGTTGCCTGGTATGGAGGGAAGAAATATAAGGAAAGGCTGAGGGACTTGAGGCAGTTTTCATTCGAGAGAAGGTTAAGAAGTGACTTAATAGAGATAATCAGAGGATTAGATAAGGTGGACTGTGAGAGCCTTTTTTCTTGGATGGTGATGGCCAGCACAAAGTGACATAGCTTTAAATTGAGAAGTGATAGATATAGGACAGATGTCAGAGGTAGGTTCTTTACTCGGAGTAGTAAGGGCATGAAATGGCCTGCCTGCAAATTGCCAACATTAAGTGCATTTAAATTGTCATTGGATAGATATATGGATGATAATGGAATAGTGTAGTGGATGTAGGTTTGCTCGCTGAGCTGGAAGGTTCGTTTTCAGATGTTTCATCACTATACTAGGTAACATCTTCAGTAAGCCTCTGAATGAACCACAGGTGGTGTAGCCCACTTTCTATTTATATGTTTAAGTGTTCTAGGGCCAGTGATATCATTTCCTGTGGTGACATCATTTCCTATGCTGATGTCATTTCCTGTTCTTTTCCTCAGGGAGTGGTAAATCGGATCAAGTCAATGTGTTTATTGATTGAGTTCCGTTGGAATGCCATGCTTTTAGGAGTTCTCGTGTGTGTCTCTGTTTGGCCTGTCCTAGGATGGATGTGTTGTCCCAGTCGAAGTGGTGTCCTTCCTCATGTAAGGATACTAGTGAGAGTGGGTCATGTTGTTTTGTGGCTAATTGATGGTCATGTATCCTGGTAGTTAGTTTTCTGCCTGTTTGTCCAATGTAGTGTTTGTTACAGTCCTTGTAAGGTATTTTGTAAATGACATTAGTTTTCTTTGTTGTCTGTATAAGGTCTTTCAAGTTCATTAGCTGCTGTTTTAGTGTGTTGGTGGGTTTGTGGGCTACCATGATGCCAAGGGGTCTGAGTAGTCTGGCAGTCATTTCCGAGATGTCTTTGATGTAGGGGAGAGTGGCTAGGGTTTCTGGACATGTTTTGTCTGCTTGTTTGGGTTTGTTACTGAGAAATCAGCAGACTGTGTTCATTGGGTATTGTTCTTTTTGAACAGGCTGTATAGGTGATTTTCCTCTGCTCTTTGTAGTTCCTCTGTGCTGCAGTGTGTGGTGGCGCATTGAAATAATGTTCTAATGCAGCTTCATTTTTGGATGTTGGGATGATTGCTTCTGTAGTTTAATATTTGGTCCGTATGTGTTGTTTTCCTGTAGACGCTGGTTTGAAGTTCTCCATTGGCTGTTCACTGTACTGTGACATCTAGGAATGGGAGTTTGTTGTCGTTTTCCTCCTCTTTCGTGAATTTTATGCCTGGAAGGATATTATTGATGGTCTTGAAGGTTTCCTCTAATTTGTTTTGTTTAGTCATCCACGTAGCGGACCCAAAGTTTGGGTTGGATGGTTGGCAGAGTGGTTTGTTCGAGTCTCTGCACTACTGCCTCTGCTAAGAACCCTGATACCCATGGATGTTCCGTTGGTTTGTCAGTAGGTTTTGTTGCTGAAGGTGAAGTGGGTGGTAAAGCATAGGTCCACTAGCTTGACAATACTGTCCTTTCTGATGAAGTTGGTGGTGTTTGGTGTATG
Organism: Chiloscyllium plagiosum; assembly: GCF_037043375.1. NCBI lineage: Eukaryota > Metazoa > Chordata > Chondrichthyes > Orectolobiformes > Hemiscylliidae > Chiloscyllium > Chiloscyllium plagiosum. Next base: position 69,529 of record NW_028270183.1, read on the forward strand.
TGTCTTTGGTTCTTCTAATAATGTAGTCAGTGTTTCCTTAGCCAGGTTGATATTGATGGATGTGAACAAGGCTATTATGTCAAAGGAGACCATTATTGCATCCTCTTCTATCTTGGTGTCTTGGGTGGAGTGGATGGAGTGGCGTGAGTCTTCTACTAAGTGTTTTAGTCTTTGGTGTAGCTCCTTGACCAATCTGTAAGTTGGTATTTCAGGATGTGAGACTATGGGTCTGAAGGGGGCTCCTGGTTTGTGAATTTGGCATAAAATTCACTAAAGAGGAGGAAAATAACAACAAACTGCGATTTCTAGATGTCGCAGAGACACGCACGAGAATTCCTAGAAGCATGGCGTTCCAACCAGAACTCTATCTACAAACACGTTGGCTTGGATTCCATTTACCACCCCCTGAGAAAAAGAACCGGAGATGATATCACTGTAGGAAATGATGTCACCACAGGAAATGATGTCACCAACCATAGGAAACTCAAATATATAAATAGAAAGTGGGCTACACCACCAACGCTTCATTTTCAGGCTCACTGAAAATGTTACCTAGTATGGTGATGAAACATCTGAAAACGAACCTTCCAGCTCAGTGAGCAAACCTCCATTCAGAACCTCAACCTGAGCTACAAATCTCAAAACTCTGAATAGTGTAGGTTAGATGGGCTTCAGATTGGTTCCACAGGTCGGCGCATCATCGAGGGCCGAAGGGCCTGTACTGCGTTGTAATGTTCAATGTTCTATAAATTGTCTCCCAAACACATTGTACAGTTCAAAAATCACAGGGACTTGCAATGGCTTTCCTGCAAATATACAGCTGACACATATACAAACAAACAATAACTTGCAATAAAAAGCAGTTTTCACACCATAGACATTGCAAGATATTTCAGACAAGCAAAATCAAGATTTATAGAGGCAAAGCATAAAATATTATGTCAGATGACCACAAACCTGCTGGAAGAGAGAGTTTTCTAAGGAGGTCCTTAAAGAAGAAAAGCAATAGGAAGATAGAGATTTGGGACTCAAAATTGAGAGTTTGGAATTGATGGCATAGCCTGCAAAGGTGAGACCAATGAGTTGTTGAATGTGTATGAGACAAGAATTAGCTTTTAGGTCTTGGAGGGCATTAGATTGGAGAACTTTAGAGAGATGGGGAAGTGTATGAACACAAGGTTGAGAATTTTTAAGTCCATATATCTCAACATCAGGAGATAATGTCAGCTAAAAAGCACAAGGAAGACTCATGAACAGGACTTTTTAACAATCAAAAAAAAGTGTAATTTATGGAAGATGGTCAGCCAGCAAGGGGATATTGGTGTAGACACCTCTGGTGAGAAAGGTGGGATGAGGGTACAGCAGCAAATTGGTAAGGTCATGTTAGGAGTGGAAGTAAGGAGTCTTGGTGATGGAGTGGACTTTAGTTAGAAGCTCAGACACCAAAGTTATGAATGCCCAGTTCAGAGATTGAGATGTGATATTGAAAGGAATAGAATTCTTAAGAGGGCCTTATGGGATAGTCGCTAAGAGGCTGTTTCCCCTTACTAGAATAGATAATAGTTTCAGGATAGAGGTCACCTCATTAAGGACTGAATCGAGGAGAATTTCAGAGTTCCAGACTGAGATCAAATGATTATTGGGGTATAAGGAAACAGGAAGGGAGAGTGGAGTGGAGTTGAGGTGGGGACATGCCCTGCTGTTACTGAATTCATGGCTCACTAAGGTTATAAGAAGTTAAAAATCACACAACACCAGGTTATAGTCCAACAGGTTTAATTGGAAGCACACTAGCTTTCGGAGCGTCGCTCCTTCATCAGGTGTCGTACAATCGTGTACTCCACAACCACCTGATGAAAAAGCAGCACTCTGCAAGCTCGTGCTTCCAATTAAACCTGTTGGGCTACAACCTAGTGTTGTGTGATTTTTAACTTGTACACCCCAGTCCAACACTGGCATCTCCAAATCATAAGGTTGTAAGGGCATTCTTGCTCCAATTTCATGTACTCAGTCTCAAATAGTGGCCACGGAAGGAGGTGGAATCTGTGACCAGAGAACAGGGTATGTGATGACAATTACCTCAATCTTCCCAATGTTTCATCAGTAGAAAGTCCAGCAGAATTTCCAGCCCCATATGGAGTATGGTGTTGCTAAGCAGTCTGACAACATAGGCCTTAGAGGGGATGAGCAAGGAAAGCATGTCATCAGTGGACATGGGGATTCCCATGTATTTTTGAATAATGTTGCCAAAAGGAAATATATATATAAAATATCAACCCTTTGCAGCAGAGGCGGTAGAGAAATTTTTAATTTGTTGAGGTGAAAAAGAATCTGTTCTCTGAAGTTCAGTGGTAAATATATCTAACAGTGGGTTAGATAAGGAAAATACATTCTACTGACTGAAGGAGGAGGATGGTTTAGTCAGGAGTATGAGCATTTAAATGTTAGGGAGGGATCGTGCTCACAAAGATCACTCTCACAAGCTTCCCAAGTATAATCTGGTGTGTGTGTGTGTCTGGTGCTGCCTCTGTTGCTGGATGGTGTATGCCTGGTGCTGCCTCTGGTGCTGGGAGGTGTGTGTCTGGGGCTGGGAGGTGTGTGTCTGGGGCTGCCTCTGGTGTAGGAGGTGTGTGTCTGGGGCTGCCTCTGGTGCTGGGAGGTGTGTGTCTGGGGCTGCCTCTGGTGCTGGGAGGTGTGTGTCTGGGGCTGGGTGGTGTGTGTCTGGTGCTGCCTCTGGTGCTGGGAGGTGTGTGTCTGGGGCTGCCTCTGGTGCTGGGAGGTGTGTGTCTGGGGCTGCCTCTGGTGTAGGAGGTGTGTGTCTGGGGCTGCCTCTGGTGCTGGGAGGTGTGTGTCTGGGGCTGCCTCTGGTGCTGGGAGGTGTGTGTCTGGGGCTGCCTCTGGTGCTGGGAGGTGTGTGTCTGGGGCTGCCTCTGGTGCTGGGAGGTGTGTGTCTGGGGCTGCCTCTGGTGCTGGGAGGTGTGTGTCTGGGGCTGCCTCTGGTGCTGGGAGGTGTGTGTCTGGGGCTGCCTCTGGTGCTGGGAGGTGTGTGTCTGGGGCTGCCTCTGGTGCTGGGAGGTGTGTGTCTGGGGCTGCCTCTGGTGCTGGGAGGTGTGTGTCTGGGGCTGCCTCTGGTGCTGGGAGGTGTGTGTCTGGGGCTGCCTCTGGTGCTGGGAGGTGTGTGTCTGGGGCTGCCTCTGGTGCTGGGAGGTGTGTGTCTGGGGCTGCCTCTGGTGCTGGGAGGTGTGTGTCTGGGGCTGCCTCTGGTGCTGGGAGGTGTGTGTCTGGGGCTGCCTCTGGTGCTGGGAGGTGTGTGTCTGGGGCTGCCTCTGGTGCTGGGAGGTGTGTGTCTGGGGCTGCCTCTGGTGCTGGGAGGTGTGTGTCTGGGGCTGCCTCTGGTGCTGGGAGGTGTGTGTCTGGGGCTGCCTCTGGTGCTGGGAGGTGTGTGTCTGGGGCTGCCTCTGGTGCTGGGTGGTGTGTGTCTGGTGCTGGGTGGTGTGTGTCTGGTGCTGGGTGGTGTGTGTCTGGTGCTGGGTGGTGTGTGTCTGGGGCTGGGTGGTGTGTGTCTGGGGCTGCCTCTGGTGCTGGGAGGTCTGTGTATCACTGAACGATAATGCACTCTGTGTTTAAGTGCAGGTGGTTCTTTGAGGTTCTGCGGTTCCCCAGAAATGCCCGGTTGGTTGTGTTGAATGGTGTCGCCATGACTGTGAGCTTCTTCCTTGTGCGCATTGCTGTGATTCCGTCCTACTACCTTCAAATGGTTTCTACCTTTGGGACAGCAGCCTTCCACCGCCTGGGCCTTGGGCCACAGTGTGCTTGGATCATTTCCAGTGTTGTTCTGGATATTCTTAACACAGTCTGGATGTACAAAATCGCCAAAGGGTGCTGGAAAATTCTGTTTACATCCCAGAAGCACCGGAAAGCTGAACTCAGTGAGAGTTTATAGAGAAGTAGCAGGTTTTCCAGGTTAAGTCCTTTCTGCTGAAACTTTAATCAATCAATCTACATCAAATCCGCACTCTTGAAAACTTACAATTATGTTTGAAATTTTTGAAATAAATCTGTTAATGTTTTATTATGTAACATTGCAACTGAGACATTGAGGAGATTGAAAATGGCACAATTTTGTAATTAGTCTTAGATTTGTATAAACTGAGCTATGTAATTTGTTCAGTCATTGTCAGAAACTAATCATCAATTCTTCGTCTGTCTGTAACAATAAGGACAATGCCTCAAGATTGGAAAGTGCCTAAGAGCCAACCTGGGTCAAGCTCTCCAGTGCTGGCCTAGACAGACATCTGGATCAAAAGGTTTGTGGCTCAGCAGAAACTGCTTTGTAGAATTGCTTCACCCACATCCTTCCAGACTGTGCTAATTGAGCAAAGGTTAACCAAAAAAAGTTGTCAATGTTCAGTGTATATCTCCTTACGTGTGCCAGTTTTTCCATTTACTTCTGTGAGTCTCACTATTCTTTCAAGCGCGACTGGTGCCTTTCTCTGTTATTCCAGATTACACGACACCCTCCTTGAGTCCTTGATATGTATCAGCAGCTCCTGTTTTGCTAGGCCCCTCAGATTAAGGAATTCAAATTATTTCCTCTCTCTCACCCTCTCAATGTCTGTGCATATACTTGTATGAGAGTGAGCATTGTGAGCGTTATTAGAGAGTTGTGTGTAAGAGCGGTGTATATGTGTTTCTGAAAGACAACAATGAGAAGATGACCAGGTAATCTGATTTACTGGTGTTGGTTGAAAATTAAACATCAACAGATAGCAGAGATAACTTGCCTTCTCTTAATGTGGTGGGATCATCTTTGTGTACTGAGAGGGCAGTAGGAGATTGGTTCAACATTTTGACTGTAAAAGAGTACTGACAGTGCAGCTCCCTCAGCATTAGGCTGGAATGTTAGCCTAGATAATGTGTTGAAGTTCTGGGAGTGGGAGCCAGACACTCAGCCTCATAATTTGGGGGAGGGGGGAGCTACCAGAGAGCTATGGCTCAAAGTCATCGTTAAACCTAGACAGATCAGACTCAGAATTTATTTAAAATAACTAAATAAGTCTTACAATTTGAATCTCCTTTATTAATGGTTTGAGTTATCTGATTATTAAAATAAGGATTTTTAGGAACAGAAAAGGGCTATTTAACCCAATAGATACATTCCCTTTTTTTATGGACTGATTCTTCCTATTTACTCTTTTACCACATTCAGCAGTTTCTGCTCTCCAAAGAAACACATCTAATTTCCCTGGTCACCCCAGAGATTGGCTATTAAAAATATCATACTCTGCTTTATTTTAACCAAATCAGCTAGTGTAATCCCATTCCCCACAAATTTCTATAACTTCAGTTTAACTGGTAAATACATTTATGAAATGCATCTATTTAATGAATCAGAATCAAATTGCATCATTAATTGTTGTCCACTCAACTAGTTAGTGTAAATGGGTTACAGTTTGATCATAGATTTGTAAAGACTAAGTTATTCCTAATGCGTTTTTTTTAGGAAATCGCTAACATAGTACTGTAGTTAGGAATCACTTATAGTTCTATTTAAATGGAATTTCAGAAAACATACAAAGGATTCCATGTAAAAGGAAAGTGTATGGAATTGGAAACAACTTATTGGCTTGGATAAAAATTGGGTAGAGGTAGGGGAGAGAAAAGGATAAAAAATACATACTCAAATTGGCGGGTGTCCCCCAGGATTCTGGGGTCTCCAGCTAGGTAACATCAGTGAGCCTCTGTTGAAGCACTAGTGTACTGTCCTGCTTTCTATTTGTGTGTCTTGGTCTGTTAAGGTGGGTGATATCATTTCTGGTTCTTTTTCTCAGAGGTTGGTAAGTGGGATCCAAATTGATGTGTTTATTGATGGAGTTCCGCTTTGAATGCCAGGCCTCTAGGAATTCCCGTGCATGTCTCTGTTTAGCCTGTCCTAGGATGGATGTATTGTCCCAGTCAAAGTGGTGACCTCCTTTATAAAAGCAAATCACCGCGGATGCTGGAATCTGAAACCAAAAGAGAAAATGCAGGAAAATCTCAGCAAATCTGGCAGCACCTGTAAGGAGAGAAAAGAGCTGGCGTTTCGAGTCTAACTGACCCTTTGTCAAAGCTTTGACAAAGGGTCAGTTAGACTCGAAACGTCAGTTCTTTTCTCTCCTTACAGATGCTGTCAGATTTGCTGAGATTTTCCAGGGTTTTCTCTTTTGGTGTCCTCCTTTATCTGTGTGTAAGGATACTATTGATAGCTGGTCATGACCTTTGGTGGCTAGTTGGTGTTCATGTATCCTGGTGGCTATTTTCCTGCCTGTATGCCTGACGTAGTCTTTGTTATAGTCCTTGCAGGGTATTTTGGAAATAATATTCATTTTGCTGGTTGTTAGTACAGGGTCAGTTAGGTTCATCAGTAGCTGTTTGTGTGTTGGTAGGTTTCTGGGCTGCCATGATGCTAAATGGTCAATGTAGTCTGGTTGTCATCTCCAAGATGTCTTTGATGTATGGACTTGTGGCTAGAGTCTCTGGGCATGTTGTGTCTTCTTGTTTGAGTTTGTTGTGTATTACATATCCTCCCTCCCAAAACCACTTTTACAACTTCCATTATAACTAGTCCTTTGGTTCCAAATCCTTCACTTGTAAGCTAATTATCTCCTCCCAGCTTCTATAATCTGCATTAATCAGATTCTACTCTGTCACATTCCTCTCTTTGCTGTTCACAGACAAATGTAAAATCTAATCCTTGTCTTTAAATAGCAAATTTTCCTCATGCTGTTACCAATATTAATTGTTCAACTAACATCACATAACCACTACTACTGTGTTATTGCTGTTCCTTACACTACATGGTAAGTATCAGTCAGACTTTCCACTGATACACTGGCCAAATAATCTTCAACAAAGACGATTAACCTGCTACATAAATATGAAGGGTTAATGACAACAAATTTTTAAACTGAGAAAGTTATTTTCTCCCTTTTTTTTTGAGCTTCCTCACTTTCAATTTAATCTTTTAGGTTATATCAGATTTTTACTCATCGGTTCTCTAACCATATACACATCCAACCCATTTATGATTTAATCTCTACCATGGATCTGGTAATAGGCAGACCCTGAATCCACACCAGCCAGAACATGAATCAAATGTTGTGCTATTGGCATCAACATGATTCTCACTAGCCATCCTGCCAACCAGCTCCCCGAGGAGTCCAGGTTGCTGTTGCAGCTTGCACCATGCTGTCTTATGTTGTAACCTGTAGCTAAGGACAGTGGTGGAAGCCCCAGTGTCCTTTCTATCATGTGGCTGACCAGGAATCTCTCCCACTCTTACCATCTGCTATTGGCATGAGTTGCATTTACAAATTTACAAATTGATAATCAACCTGTTGGCGACATTGTGAAAACACCTTCTTTATGACAGAATAAAATTAGGTAAAACATTGGAATTAATAGAATTAAAGAAGTAACAAATCTGTAAAATGATATGGCTGGGAAATAGGAATAATGGTTGGGTACTCAAAATGGCAAGATGTGAACAGTGGTGTCCCACAAGGATCTGTGTTAGGGCCTCAATTTATTTATTAACAACTTGGATAATGGCACTGAAGATTAACACAAAGTTAGGCAGCATTATAGAAAATGTAAAAGATAACTCAAAGTTACAAAGGGATACTGATAGACTTGGTGAATGGGCAAAACTGTGTTGGATGGAGTTCAGTGTAAACCAGGATGAACTTATCCATTTTGGATCAAGAAAGGAGATGGTATGGAATTAATACAGCAGAGGGCTTAAGAGACTTGTAGGGGGAGGGTGGGGGTGGGGGTTGGTGGGGGTGGGGGTTGGTGTGGGGGGGGGGGGGGGGTCGGATGCATATATCTTTAAAATGCCACAAACAGATGCATAAAATAATGAAGAAAACTAATGGAATGCTCAGGGACATTACTGACCCTGGCATCAGGGAGGCAATAACCACCACCACCCCAGAAAAAAAGTGTCCAAAGCAATACTTGTTTGGCATGGGAATGGCATTGGGTACTCCCACGCTGCCAACTCATGCTTACTCGTCTTCCTGGTGGTCACCCAACTCTTTTCTGTCCACCACCTCATTGGTGGTGTGACCAGCTCATTGAATATACTATCCACACTATTCTCAGCCTCATGAATGCTCCATAGTGAGTCTAGGCCCTCCATGCAGCAAATCAGGAGCTGCAATTGAACACACTTCCTGCATATGTAATGGAATTGGATACTTGAAATGTCCCTGATTTCCCACTTATTGCAGGAGGAGCATTCCATGGGGCCGAGTTCCCTGCCATTTTGAAACTTCTTGACTAAATCCACCTTATCAACTACAGTCAATAATCCACAACCTTACCCGCTCGTCACCAAACTCAAATCTCTCACTCTCTATTCCTAGCAGACTACGACCAGAAGAAGTACTTTATTTCTCTCCAGAAACTACTCACTCAGTATGTAAACCTGGTTCCTGAGCAGCCAAGCCTAGATCACTATTTGAGTCCTGACATCACCTCCAGGACTCTAGTCTGTTGATGTTCACCCCCAGGTTCAGTTCCTTCACCTTGTCGCTGCTCGGACTGACCTTGCTCCTCTGGTATTTATCCTGCTGCTGCTGTTCACCCCCAGGTTCATTCTCCCTTGCTGCTGTCGCTGCCCGGACTGACCTTGCTCCTCTGGTATTTATCCTGCTGCTGCTGTTCACCCCCAGGTTCACTCTCCCTTGCTGCTGTCGCTGCCCGGACTGACTTTGCTCCTCTGGTATTTATCCTGCTGTTGCTGTTCAACCCCAGGTTCACTCTCCCTTGCTGCTGTCGCTGCCCGGACTGACCTTGCTCCTCTGATATTTATCCTGCTGCCGCTGTTCACCCACAGGTTCACTCTTCCTTGCTGTTGTCGCTGCTCGGCCTGACCATTGTCTGAGAATTAGGGCCAGACTGTTCAGGAGAGATGTTAGGAAGCATTTCTACACACAGAGGGTAGTAGATGTTTGGCACTCTCTACCAAAATGTCAGTGGATGCAGGATCAGTTCTTCATTTTGTATCTCAATTGAACAAAGGTGCTAAGAGATATGGACCAAGGGTAAGTAAATGGAATTAGGCCACAGATCAGCCATGATCACATTGAATGGCTGCCTCTCCTATTCCTAAATTCCTATGACCACGAGTCCTGAATGTGACATTAATCCAGAGATGGTATGCTACAACTGTGCCACATGACCTCCTCACCTTGGAATCTTACATACTGCTTTTGTTAAAAACCTGCAAGTTCCTCTCCAAGCCACTCGCCCCCCTGACTTGGAAATATATTGCTCTTCCTTCACAGTCGTTGGGTCAAAATCCTGGAATTCCCTCCCTAATGCCATTGTGTGTCAACTCACAGTAAGTGGACTGCAGTGATTCAAGAAGGCAGCTCACCTTCTTGGGCAACTAGGGATGGGCTATCAATGCTGGCTGGCCAGCAACACCCAAGTTCCACAAATGAATTTTTAAAAATCTTCAACCAACAAAGAAAACAACACACTACCATTGAATTCCAGTTACTTGGGGTGTCAGTCTATTCCATGAGCATGCTATTTTATATATTGACTGTGCCAGTACTTCTAGATGAGAAAACCCAGCTCTTTGTACATTACCACCTGTTTCAAACACTGCACTTGCCATGTTCTTGTAATTGGGCCTCATGCCAATGGCTTTATAATGGACTGACATATTGAATTTGTCGATAATCCTGTTGAATATTAGGATTCGTGTTATTATGTCCATAGCAATCCAAAATAACTGTGTACTTATTCGTTCCTACACTTGCCTCAGATACAACCCCCTATTGGAAAGGGATTTGTAATTTTCCTGCACATGGTGTGAAAAGATTGATATCACAGAAGTTTTACGGAATGGACAGCCATTTGGACTAGTTTGCCTACACAAGCTCATTAAATGAGCACCATTACCTAATGCCAATCTCCTGTTTTCCCATACCCTTTCGAACTATTTTTATCCAAATAATCTCCCAAAGCTCTCTTGACTACCTCAATTAAACCTGCCACCACTACATTTTCAGGCAGTGCATTCCATACCCTAACTACCAACTGTAGGAGAAAGTATTTCCTTTTGCTAATCACTTTAATTCTATGCACTCTTCATGAACAGGAATAGTTTCTCATCAAAACATATTGAATTCTTAAGGGGCTTGACAGGGTAATTGTTGAGAGGATGCTTCCTCATGAAAGAGTCCAGGACCAGGGGTATAGTCTCAGAATAAAGGGCACCAATTTAAGACCGAGATGAGGAGGAATTTCTGCTTTCACAGGGTTGGGAATCTTTGGAACTCCTTGCCACAGAGAACAGAATCCTTGTGTATATTTAAGGCTGAGATAGAATCTTGATCAGTAGAGCAATCAAGGACTATGGGTAAAGGACGGGAAAGTGGACATGAGGAATGTTGGATCAGCCATGATTCTATTGAATGGTGCAGCATGTTCAAGGGCAGAATTGCCTACTCCTGTTGCTGCTACTTATTATTTTATTATGGTCCTATAGTTTTTACCTACTCTATCCAGCTACTCATTATTTTGAAAACCTTGTTCTTTGACTTCTCGCCAAGGAGAACAGTCCCAGCTTCTTTAGTCTATCCTCTCGACTGAGGTTTCTTATTCTTGGAACCATTTCATTTTTGTAAATGGCTTTTACACTTCTGCAATGGATCATTTTGGGATAGTGTTGGGGGATGAGCTGAGAATAGTTCACAGGTCGGCACAACATCGAGGGCTGAAGGGCCTGTTCTGCGCTGTATTGTTCTATGTTCTATGTGTTCACATCTTCACTATAACATGGGACCTACATCTGTACACAATACTGAGGTCTAACAAGTGTCTTCAATTCTGTTAAATTGTTATTTTTTAACAATTAAAGTGTCTTGTATTCAAATAAACCTGGTGTCACAGGCCAGTTTTATAAAATGTTGTATTGAACATCAAAGTTTAAAAAAACTGCAGTTGTTGCCTTTTGTACTGAAATTCTTGAACTGATTGAATAAATTTATTTAAATCCAAAATTTGAGAGTCTGTTGCTGATTTAGATACATTAGGCTGGTTAGGTGAACATTACTGAAGGAATAGGAGGGACAAGCTGAATAGTGTCCAGTGTTATAAGTGACTCTTTAAAGAGATGTTGAGATGTTTTTTTATTCTCAAAGCATCTCTTGGTATTTTTGACCACCGAGAGTAACAGTGGCTTGGAATGGTCATTAAGTTGTTTGGAGCAGCCACATCCAGTATGAATGGTTCTTTGTGTTAGATAACTCCTGAGTTCCTCGTCAATGTAAATGGGATTTCATGAACAATTTTAACCAATTCATCACATTATGGGTCAATTGTTTAGCAAGTGACATATGAAGTACTTGCAGCTGAAAGGAATTATAAACAGAAGCATAATTTCTTCTACTTTAGGAAACGTGTCAGAGAAAATACCTCCCAGAGCCTTTTAAACACTGACCAAATACGGCTAGAGCATCAGTGATAGAATGAACTGAACTGAGGGAAGATGCAGATCCTTAAACTTTTTCAAAGACTGTCTGTTCAAAAGGTACTCTGTATGAGTACATGCAAAATACTTTGCACTACAAGATGAACCTTTTTTCTTCAGCACTGATGATTTTGTTCATAATTGATGTTGTCTGATTGGTAGGAACCTGAATGTTACATTATATCCTGGGAATGTTAGTCTTTGAGGGGTTTGTAAACCACCAACTGACAACATTCATGGTAATGCTTCTGTTACCTCTCGCTCTGAAGGTTGAAGATCTATTTATTTCTTTAAGTTCATGTGGAAGGAACTAAAAAATCAATTTAGATTATCCCAATATTTCCTACCACACACATTTTCTTCCAGTTCCCGGGGCTCAAACAGAATTCCTAGCATCAGTTTATTCTCTCCAAATACAAAAAGTGATTGGGTGAACAAAAAAATGTTTATTCCTGTCTGATGCAAGAATGCAAAGAGAACATTGTTTACAGGGTTACAGGGCAAGTTAGGTAGTAGATGCAAAAAAGAGGCATAGAAATTGACAAGAACAAAGAATAGATTTTGAGGTTTGGGTATACATTAGGAGTCAATAAAGGAGGATCAAGGAATTGATTAAGAATAAAGAAAATTACAGCACAGGAACAGGCCCTTCAGCTTTCCAAGCCTGTGCTGATCCAGATCCTCTATCTAAACCTGTCACCTATTTTCTAAGGGTCTGTATCCCTTTGCTCCCTGCCCATTCATGTATCTGTCTAGATACATCATAAATGACGCTATCGTGCCCACCTCTACCACGTCCATTGGTAATGCATTCCATGCACCCATCGCCCTCATGGTAAAGAACTTTCCATGCATATCTCCCTTAAACATTTCCCCTCTCATGTTGAACTTCAATCAAAGTCCTATACAAATGTAACATGACTTGCCAACTTTAGTACTTAATTCCCCAGCTGATGAAGGAAAGCATGTCATATGCCGCCTTGACCAATCTATCGACCTGTGTTGCCACTTTCAGGGTACAATGGACCTGAATGCCCGAATCTCCCTGTACATCCATTTTCCCTGGGGCTTTTCCATTTATTGTATAGTTCGCACTTGAATTTGATCTTCCAAAATCATCACCTTGCACTTGACCGGATTGAACTCCATCTGCCATTTCTCCGCCCAACTGTCCAATCTATCCATATTCAGCTGCATTCTCTGACAGTCCCCTTCACTATCTGCTACTCCACCAAACTTGCTAATCAGATCAACTATAACTTCTACCAGATCATTATGTATATCACAACAACAGTGGTCTTAACACTGATCCCTGTGGAACACCACTGGTTACAGATCTTCATTTTGAGAAACTCCCTTCCACTACTACTCTCCGTCTCCTGCTGCCCCAGCCAGTTCTCTATTGATCTCGCTAGTGCACCCTGGACCCTATGCAACTTCGCTTTCTCCATCAGCCTACCATGGGGAACCTTATCAAATGCCTTACTGAAGTCCATGTATATGACATCTACATCCCTTTCCCTTATCAATCAATGTTGTCACTACCTCAAAGAATTCTATCAAGTTGTTTAGACATGACCTTCCCTGAACAAAACTATGTTGCTTATCACTGATAAGCCCATTTTTGTCCAAATGGGAATAGGTTCTATCCCTTGTTAATGATATAGAAGATGGTATCAGCAATAACATTAGCAAATTTGCGGATGATACAAAGCTGGGTGGCAGGGTGAAAAGTGATGAGGATGTTAGGAGATTACAGGGTGACCTGGACAAGTTAGGTGAGTGGGCAGATGCATGGCAGATGCAGTTTAATGTGGATAAATGTATGGTTATCCACTTTGGTAGCAAGAACAGGAAGGCAGACTACTACCTCAATGGAATCAATTTATGTAAAGGGGCAGTACAGAGAGATCTGGGTGTTCTTGTACACCAGTCAATGAAGGCAAGCATGCAGGTACAACAGGTAGTGAAGAAGGCTAATAGCATGTTGGTCTTCATAACAAGAGGAATTGAGTATAGAAGCAAAGAGGTTCTTCTGCAGCTGTACAGGGCCCTGGTGAGACCACACCTGGAGTACTGTGTGCAGTTCTGGTCTCCAAATTTGAGAAAAGACATTCTGGCTATTGAGGGAGTGCAGCGTAGGTTCACGAGGTCAATTCCTGGAATGGCAGGATTACCTTACACTGAAAGACTGAAGCGACTGGGCTTGTATACCCTTGAGTTTCGAAGATTGAGAGGGGATCTGATTGAGACGTATAAGATTATGAAAGGATTGGACACTCTGGCAGTAGGAAACATATTTCCACTGATGGGTGAGTGCCGAACCAGAGGACACAGCTTAAAAATACGGGGTAGACCATTTAGGACAGAGCTCAGGAGAAACTTCACCCAGAGAGTGGTGGCTGTGTGGAATGCTCTGCCACAGGGGGCAGTGGAGGCCCAGTCTCTGGATTCATTTAAGAAGGAGTTGGATAGAGCTCTCAAAGATAGTGGAATCAAGGGTTATGGAGATAAGGCAGGAACAGGATACTGATTAGGAATGATCAGCCATGATTATATTGAATGGTGGTGCAGGCTCGAAGGGCTGAATGGCCTACTCCTGCACCTATTGTCTATTGTCGTATCCTCTCCAGTAGCTTCCCTACCACTGACACCAGGCTCACTGGTCTATAAGTACCTGGATTATCCCATCTCCGAATCATGGATTATCCCTGTTACCCTTCTTAAACAAGGGGACGACATTAGTAATTCTCCAGTTTTCAAGACTTCACCTGTGTTCAAGGATGCTGCAAAGATATCTGTTAAGGCCCCAGCTATTTCCTCTCTCACTTCCCTCAATAACCTGTGATAAATCCCATCCAGACCTGGGGACTTGTCCACCTTAATGCCTTTTAGAATACCCAACACTTCCTCCCTCGTAATGCTGACTTGATCGAGAGTAATGAAACATCTATCCCTAACCTCAGCATCCATCATGTCCCTCTCCTCAGTGAATACCGATGCAAAGTACTTGTTAAGAATCTCTGTAGAGGGAGGAAGAAAGCTTCTTCAAGGGATTCGTGAAGAAGGGCTCATGCCCGAAATGTCGATTCTCCTGCTCCTTGGATGCTGCCTGACCTGCTGCGCTTTTCCAGCAACACATTTTCAGCTTGTTAAGAATCTCACCCATTTTCTCTGACTCCAGGCATAAATTTCCTCCTTTGTCCTTGAGTGGGCCAACCCTTTTTCTAGTTACCCTTTTGCTCCCCATATATGAAAAAAAGGCTTTGGGATTTTCCTTCACCCTTTTTGTTAAAGATATCTCATGACCCCTTTTAGCCCTTTTAATTCCTCATTTCAGATTGGTCCTACCTTCCCGATATTCTCCGAAAGCTCTGTCTGTTTTCAGTCACCTAGATCTTATGTATACTTCCTTTTTCCTCTTAGTTAGTTTCACCTGTCATCCATGGATCCCTAATCTTGCCATTTCTATCCCTGCACGGTCATGTCTGTCCTGCATCCAATGCATATCAACTAGACCTCACCACCGAGAACATCTTCCCCTCCCCTTCTGTTTCTGTCTTCCAAAAGGACGAATCCCTTCAACAGTCCTTGGTTTGCGCCACTCTCCTCACCAAACCCCCCGAACCCCCCAGGTATCTTCCACTGCAACCAGAAAAGGTGCAAGTCCTGCCAGTACACTAGCCCCCTCACCTCCATCCAGGATCCCAAACAGTCCTTCCAGATGAGACAGAGGTTCACCGCCTCTATTCTGACCTTGTTCACTGCATCAGGTGCTCCCGATGTGGTCTTCTCTACATCAGGGAGATCGAACGTAAATTTAGAGAACAGCTTACCGAGCATCGCAGTTGGGTCCGCAGGGGCCAATTGGAACTCCCAGCTACCGCCCATTTCAATTCCCCTTCCCACTCCGTTTTCGACATGACCATCCTTGGCATCCTGCATTGCCAAAACAAACCACAGTGCAAATTGAAAGAACAATACTTCCATCATCCACCTGAGCAGCCTACAGCCCAGATGACTCAACACTGAGTTCTCTAATTTCAAATAACCTCCCTTCCCATTCCTGACTCCCTTCCCAGCTCCTGCCGCCCCACAAACTCCTCCTTGCCACCAACTAGATTCATTCCTCCCATTTAACCAACCAGGTCATACTTTCTACCTGTCTTCACCTATCCTCACTTCACCACCCTGCCCCCACCATTCCCTTTATCTGCAGCTCCCCCTACACCCTAGCCCGAGTCCTGAAGAAAGGTTACATTCAAAATGTCAATTTCTCCATCTCCTGATGCTGCCTGGCTTGCTGTGAGCTTCCAGCCTCCTGCCTGTCTATTCCGCACTCTAATCAACCTCTCTTTAAAAGCCTCCCACATATCAAATCTGGATTTACCTTCAAACAGCTGCTCCCAATCCACATCCCCCAGCTCCTGCTGAATTCTTCTGTAGTTGGCGTTCCCCCAGTTTAGCACTCTTCCTTTTGGACCACTCTCGTCTTTGACCATGAGTATTCTAAAACTTATGGAATTGTGATCACCACTCCCAAAGTAATCCCCTACTGAAACTTCACCCACCTGGCTGGACTCATTCCCCAACACCAAGTCCAGTATGGCCCCTTACTGAGTTGAACAATTTACATACTGCTGTATAAGATCCTCTTGGATGCCCCTTACAAATTCTGCTCCATCTAGACCTCTAAAGCTAGTGAATTCCAGTCAATGTTGGCTGTGACCTTTTCCCCTTGCACATAGGATGTTGAGGGTGATCTTATAGATATTTATAAAATCATAACATTAATCGGTAAAGATCTTTCTCAAGGATAGGGGAATTCAAAATTAGAGGACATAGTTTTAACATGACGGGGGAAAGATTTATAAGGTAGTTGAGGTGCAGTTTTTCACACAAAGGGTGGAATGAACTGCCGGTTGAAATGGTCGATGAAAATACAGTTTCAACATTTAAGAGACATTTGGCTATGGATACGAATAGAAAGGATTTAGAGGCAAATGGGACTCATTTAGTTTGGGAAACCTCAACAGCATGGACAAGATCGAATGAAGGATCTGTTTCCATGCTGAATGATTCTATAATTCTATGAATGTAACCTTGATAGCAAGGGTTGTCACTCTCCCCTCACCTCTGGAATTCAATTCTTTCGACCATGTTTGAACCAAGGCAACAATGAGGTCAGGAGCTGAGTGTGCTGGTTAAACACAAACTGGCTAATGGAAAGCAAATGCTGTTTGCTAGCGCTGTTGGTGACACCTTCCATCACTTTATTGATGATCAAGAGTAAATTGATAGGATAGTAATTGGCTGCATTGGATTTGTCCTGCTTTTTACATACAGGACAAACCTGGTCAATTTTCTGCATTGTCAGGTAGATATCAGTGTTGTAGCTGTATGGAACAGATTAGCTAGGTGAACAGCATGTTCTGGATCACAAATCTTCAGTACTATTGCTGGACTGTTGTCAAGGCCTATAACCTTTGTTGATACCACATGGACTGAATCAAATTGGCTGAGACTGGTATCTATAATGCTGGAGACCACTGAAGGCAGCAAAGATTAATCATCCAGTTGGCACTTTCAGTTGAAAATTGCTGCAAAAGCTACAACCTTAACTTTTCGACTGATGCGCTGGGCTCTTCCATCATTGAGGATGGGGATCTTTGTGGATCCTCCTCCTCCAGTGAGTGGTTTAATCATCCATCACCATTCCCAACTGGATGTGACAGGACTGCAGAGCTTCCATTTGATCTGTTGATTGTGGCATTGCTTAGGTATGTCTATGACTTGCTGCTTATTCTGTTTGGCATACAACTGGTCGTTTGTTAGCTTCACCAGATTGACATCTCATCTTCAAGTATGCCTGATGCTGCTCCTAGGAGAAATTGTGGACTGCAGATGCTGGAGATCAGAGTTAAAAAGTGTCTCCACAAGGATTATGCGGTGGTCACTCTTACTGATACTGTCATGGACAGATGCATCTGTATCCAGCAGATTGGTAAAGATGAGGTCAAGTTTTTTTCCCCCTCTTGTTGGTTACCTCAGCACCTGCTGCAGACCCAGTCTAGCAGCTTGTCCTTTAGGACCCAACCACTCGATCAGTAATGCAGCTGTCAATCCACTCTTGGTGGTAAACATTGAAATCCCCCGTCCAGAGGACATTGTGTGCCCTTGCCATCCTCAGTACTTCCTTCAAGTGTTGTGTAATGAGACAGGAATAACAAATGACCTCTTAATTAGGGATCCTCTTTGAAGGAGCGATCGCAGTGTGGCTGAATTTAGAATACGGATGGAGAGTATGAAGATAAGATCTAATAGCAGAGTCCTGTGCTTAAACAAGAGAGACTACAATAGAATGAAGGAGGACTTGGCTAAAGTAGACTGGGAACAAAGATTTTTATGGTGGGACAGTTGACAAGCAGCGGAGGACTTTCAAAGCAATTTTTCAAAGTACTTTGCAAAAGTATATTCCAGTGAAAGGAAGGACTGTAAGAAAGGAGTAATATGCCATGGGTGTCGAAGGAAGTAAGGGAGGCTATTAAAGAGCACGGAAAATGGAGCCGAGTCCAAGAAAAGATTAGCCATAATCTTATTGAGTGGCAGAGCAGGCTCGAAGAGCCAGATAGCCTACTCCTTCTCATAGTTGTTACGTTCTTATGTTCAAAATGGAGGAGTACTGATTCATCAGCCAAGGGAGGACAGCACGTGGTAATCTGCAGGAGGTTTCCTTGTCATGTTTAATCTGAAGCCATGAGACTTCATGGAGCCCACGGTCAATGCTAAGGACTCCCAAGAGAACACCGTCCCAAATATATACCATGGTGCTTCTACCATTGCTGGTTATATCCTACCAGTGGGTCAGGATCAGGGCATATCCATGGATAGTGATCATGATGTCTGGGACATTGGCTGTGAAGAATGATTCTATGAGTATGACTATGTCAACCTGATTCATCTGTCAAAAAGCTCTCCCAATTTTGGCACAGGCCTCCAGATGTTAGTAAGAAGCGTTTGCAGGGTTGATAGCGCTGTTTCTGCCATTGTCTTTTCCGGTACCTAGGTAAATACCAGATGTTCCATCTGGTTTCATTTCTTTGAGACTTTTGACAATTAATACAACTGAATGGCTTGCTAGGTCATTTCAGAGGGCAATTGAGAATCAACTGCATTGCTGTGGGTCTCAAGTCACATGTAGGCATGGTGAGAATGGCAGATTTCTTTCCCTGAAGGACAAGTGATGAGTTTTTCCAACAATCAACAATGGTTTCATGGTCATCAGTAGATATTTAATTCCAGGTACCTTTTATTGAATTCACATTCCACCATCTGCTGTGCTGGGATTTGAACCATGTTCCCCAGAACTTTAGCTGATAATAACACTAGGCCATTGCCTCCAGCATGATTATTACAGTGGGATATAGGAAAATGTAGCAAGTTGTTTCCAAAATTGGCTCAGTCACAGGAAACAAAGGATAATGGTCAATGGACATTTTTATAAATGGAAAGCTTTTTGATGGTGTTCTGCAGGGTTACTATTTGTTTTTGTGATATACATTTAAGATTTAAACTTCAGTGTGGGAGGGATGATTGGGAAATTTGAAGATAACACAAGAATTGGCTGGGTAGTTCATAGTAAAAAGATGGCTGTCAATTGCAGGAAGATATCAATAACAATGTTCCTCTTGCAACATGTTTGAGGTGAGGGATGCCATGGACGTCCCTGCTGATTACACTTGCAGGAAGTGCACCCATCTCCAGCTCCTCCAAGACTGTGTTAGGGAACTGGAGCTGGAGTTGGATGACCTTAGGATCATTCGGGAGGCAGAGAGGGTCATAGATCGGAACTTTAGGGAAGTAGTAACTCCAAAGATGGCAGATAGATGGGTGACAGTGAGGGGGACTGGGAGGAAGCAGCCAGTGCAGGGACCCCCTGCGGCCGTTCCCCTCAAGAACAAGTATACCGTTTTGGATACTTGTGGGGGGGGGGGGGGGACTTACCAGGGGTAAGTAATGGGGTTCAGGCCTCTGGCACGGAGCCTGTCCCTGTTACTCAGAAGGGAAGGGTTGAGAAGAGCAGAGCAATAGTAATTGGGGACTCGATAGTTCGGGGCACAGATAGGTGGTTTTGTGGGAACGAGAGAGACTCACGTTTGGTATGTTGCCTCCAGGTGCAAGGGTACGTGATGTCTCTGATCGTGTTTTCCGGGTCCTTAAGGGGGAGGGGGAGCAGCCCGAAGTCGTGGTCCACATTGGCACCAATGACATAGGTAGGAGGAGGGCTGAGGATGTTAGGCAGGCTTTCAGGGAGCTAGGTTGGAAGCTCAGAGTTAGAACGAACAGAGTTGTTGTCTCTGGTTTGTTACCCGTGCCACGTGATAGAGAGTTGAGGAATAGGGAGAGAGAACAGTTAAATGCGTGGCTACAGGGATGGTGCAGGAGGGAGGGATTCTGGTATTTGAATAACTGGGGTTCTTTCTGGGGAAGGTGGGACCTCTATAAACAGGACAGTCTACACCTGAACCTGAGGGGCACCAGTATCCTTGGTGGGAGGTTTGCTAGTGCTCTTGGGGGGTGTTTAAACTAACTCTGCAGGGGCATGGGAACCCAGACTGTAGCTTTAGGGTGCAGGACCTGGAGTCTAGGGAGGTTAGGAACATGGCATCAATTTCAAAGGAGGGTGCCTGTAAACAGGAAAGTGGCTTGAAGTGTGTATACTTCAATGCAAGAAGTATACGAAATAAGGTAGGTGAACTTGCAGCGTGGGTTGGTAGCTGGGATTTCAATGTTGTGGCTATTACAGAGACATGGGTAGAACAGGGACGGGATTGGCTGTTGCAGGTTCCAGGGTTTAAATGTTTTAGTAGGGTCAGAGGTGGGGGTAAAAGAGGGGGAGGCGTGGCATTGCTTGTCAAAGATAGTATTACAGCGGTGGAAAGGACGATGGATGAAGACTCGCCATCTGAGGTAGTTTGGGCTGAGGTTAGGAATAGGAAAGGTGAGCTCACCCTGTTAGGAGTTTTTTACAGGCCTCCTAATAGTCCTATAAACGTAGAAGAAAGGATTGCGAGGATGATTCAAGAGAAGAGTGAAAGTAATAGGGTGGTTGTTATGGGGGACTTTAACTTTCCTGATATTGATTAGGAAAGCTATAGCTCAAGTTCGTTAGATGGGTCAGTGTTTGTCCAATGTGTGCAGGAGGGTTTCCTGACACAATATGTAGATAGGCCAACAAGAGGTGAGGCCATACTGGATTTGGTTCTGGGTAACGAACCAGGCCAGGTGTTAGAATTAGAGGTAGGTGAGCACTTTGGGGATAGTGACCATAATTCGGTGACTTTTACTCTAGTGATGGAGAGGGATAAGTGTGCACTACAGGGCAAGAGTTATAGCTGCGGGCAGGGAAATTATGATGCGGTGAGGCATGACTTAGGATGCGTGGCTTGGAAAAGTAGGCTTCAAGGCAAGGGCGTAATTGATATGTGGAGCTTGTTCAAGGAGCAACTACTGAGTGTCCTTGATAAGTATGTACCCGTCAGGCAGGGAGGAAAGGGTCGTGTGAGGGAGCCGTGGTTTAATTTGTGGGCGGCACGGTGGCACAGTGGTTAGCACTGCTGCCTCACAGCGCCTGAGACCCGGGTTCAATTCCCGCCTCAGGCGACTGTGTGGAGTTTGCACATTCTCCCCGTGTCTGCGTGGGTTTCCTCCGGGTGCTCCGGTTTCCTCCCACAATCCCAAAGATGTGCAGGTTAGGTGAATTGACCATGTTAAATTGCCCGTAGAGTTAGGTAATGGATAAAATATAGGGGTATAGGTGGGTTGCGCTTCGGCGGGTCGGTGTGGACTTGTTGGGCCGAAGGGCCTGTTAAAAAGTGGGCGTCACGGTGGCACAGTGGTTAGCACTGCTGCCTCACAGCGCCTGAGACCCGGGTTCAATTCCCGCCTCAGGCAACTGACTGTGTGGAGTTTGCACATTCTCCCCCTGTCTGCGTGGGTTTCCTCCGGGTGCTCCGGTTTCCTCCCACAGTCCAAAGATGTGCAGGTCAGGTGAATTGGCCATGCTAAATTGCCCGTAGTGTTAGATAAGGGGTAAATGTAGGGGTATGGGTGAGTTGCGCTTCGGCGGGGCGGTGTGGACTTGTTGGGCCGAAGGGCCTGTTTCCACACTGTAAGTAATCTAATCTAATCTAATCT
The DNA here is from genome assembly GCF_037043375.1 of Chiloscyllium plagiosum. Classification (NCBI taxonomy): domain Eukaryota; kingdom Metazoa; phylum Chordata; class Chondrichthyes; order Orectolobiformes; family Hemiscylliidae; genus Chiloscyllium; species Chiloscyllium plagiosum. The sequence continues at coordinate 91,256 of NW_028270183.1, forward strand.
AATAAGGAATTGGAATCCCTTGTTAAATGGAAGAGGGCGGCCGATGTAAAGATGAGGCGTGAAGGTTCAATTGGGGCGATTGAGAGTTATAAGGTAGCCAGGAAGGACCTGAAGAGAGAGCTAAGAGCAGCAAGGAGGGAACATGAAAGGTCCTTAGTTGGTAGGATTAGGGAAAACCCTAAGGCTTTCTATAGGTATGTCAGGAATAAAAGAATGACTAGGGTAGGAATAGGTCCAGTCAAGGATAGTAGTGGGAAGTTGCGTGAGGAAGCTGAAGAGATTGGGGAGACACTGAATGAATACTTTTCGTCAGTATTCACTCAGGAACAGGACATTGTTGTCGATGTGAATACTGAGTCACAATTAAGTAGAATGGATGGCTTTGAGGTATGTAGAGAAGAGATGTTGGAAATTCTGGAAAGGGTGAAAATAGATAAGTCCCCTGGGCCTGATGGCATTTATCCTAGGATTCTCTGGGAAGCAAGGGTTGAGATTGCAGAGCCATTGGCCTTGACTTTTATGTCCTCGTTGTCTACAGGAGTAGTGCCAGAAGATTGGAGGCTAGCAAATGTGGTTCCCTTGTTCAAGAAGGGGAGTAGGGATAATCCTAGTAACTATAGGTCGGTGAGTCTCACTTCTGTTGTGGGCAAAGTCTTAGAGAGAATTGTAAGGGATAGGATTTATGAACATCTGGATAGGAATAATGTGATCAAGGATAGTCAGCATGGTTTTGTGAAGGGCAGGTCGTGCCTCACAAACCTTATTGAATTCTTTGAGAAGGTGACTAAGGAGGTGGACGAGGGGAAAGCAGTAGATGTGGTGTATATGGATTTTAGTAAGGCGTTTGATAAGGTTCCCCATGGTAGACTACTGCAAAAAATACGGAGGTATGGCATTGAGGGTGAGTTGGAGGTTTGGATTAGGAGTTGGCTGGCTGGAAGAAGACAGAGGGTAGTAGTTGATGGCAAAGGTTCATCTTGGAGTGCTGCTCTAGCGGTGTTCCGCAAGGATCTGTTTTGGGACCATTGCTGTTTGTCATTTTTATAAATGACCTGGAGGAGGGGTTAGAAGGTTGGGTGAGCAAGTTTGCGGATGATACGAAAGTCGGAGGAGTTGTAGACAGTGAGGAAGGATGTGGCAGGTTACAGCAGGATATAGATAAGCTGCAGAACTGGGCAGAAAGGTGGCAAATGGAGTTCAATGTAGCTAAGTGTAAGGTGATTCACTTTGGTAAGAGTAACAAAAAGATGGGGTACTGGGCTAATGGTCGGATACTTGGTAGTGTGGATGAGCAGAGGGATCTTGGTGTCCATGTACACAGATCTTTGAAAGTTGCCACCCAGGTAAATAGTGCGGTGAAGAAGGCATATGGCGTACTGGCTTTTATTGGTAGAGGAATTGAGTTCCTGAGTCCTGAGGTCATGTTGCAGTTGTATAAGACTCTGGTGCGGCCACATCTGGAGTATTGTGTGCAGTTTTGGTCGCCATACTATAGGAAGGATGTGGAGGCACTGGAACGGGTGCAGAGGAGGTTTACCAGGATGTTGCCTGGTATGGTAGGAAGATCATATGAGGAAAGGCTGAGGCACTTGGGGTTGTTTTCATTGGAGAAAAGAAGGTTTAGGGGTGACTTGATAGAGGTGTACAAGATGATTAGGGGTTTAGATAGGGTCGATAGTGAAAATCTTTTTCCACGTATGGAGTCAGCTATTACAAGGGGGCATAGCTTTAAATTAAGGGGGGGTAGGTATAGGACAGATGTTAGGGGTAGGTTCTTTACTCAGCGAGTCGTGAGTTCATGGAATGCCCTGCCAGTAGCAGTGGTGGACTCTCCCTCATTATGGGCATTTAAGCGGGCATTGGATAGGCATATGGAGGATAGTGGGCTAGTGTAGGTTAGGTGGGCTTGGATCGGCGCAACACGAGGGCCGAAGGGCCTGTACTGCGCTGTATTCTTCTATGTTCTATAACACAGAAATGTAGAAAATAGGAACAGAAGTACGCCATTTGGCCCTGCAAGCCTGCTCCCTATTCAATATGATCATAGTTGATCATCCAACTCAGTAAACTGTCCCCATTTTTGCCTCATACCCTACCATTTGATTCCTTTAGCCCTACAAATTGTATCTAACCATAAAATTGGACAGAATCAACATGGGCTTATAAAAGCTCAATCATATTTGACAAATTGGTTGAAGATTTTTAGACACTATAATTAACAGAACTGATAATTACTTAATTACTTGAAGTCATAATTTCTGGTTCCCATCCTGGTTCAAATTCAAAATGGGAAATGTGAGGATGGAGCAGCTTGTTTCATGTAATTTGCCAGTGTTCAAACGGACAGGGAGGTCAGAGGATGTGCCCAGAAAAGACAGAGATTGGTTGCTGGTAGCACTGTCTCGGACAGTCATAATCAGAGGCAAGGAGTCATAGAATCATAGAGCTGTACAGCATGGAAACAGACCCTTTGGTTCAATTTGTCCATGTCAACTAGATAACCTAAATAATTCTAGTCCAATTTTGGTGGTATTAGGCAACAACTTTCAAAAGCTAATTGGAGGTAGATGTTCGCAGGTAAAGGGACGGCTGGAAAATGGGAAGCCTTCAGAAATTAGATAATGAGAGTCCAGAGGAAGTATATTCCTGTCAGGGTGAAAGGAAAGGCTGGTAGGTGTAGGGAATGCTGGATGACTAAAGAAATTGAGGGTTTGGTTAAGAAAAAGAAGGAAGCATATGTCAGGTATAGACAGGATAGATCGAGTGAATCCTTAGAAGAGTACAAAGGCTGTAGGAGTGTACTTAAGAGGGAAATCAGGAGGGCAAAAAGGGGAAATGAGATAGCTTTGGCAAATAGAGTTAAGGAGAATCCAAAGGGTTTTTACAAATGCATTAAGGACAAAGGGATAACTGGGGAGAGAATAGGGCCCCTCAAAGATCAGCAAGGCAGCCTTTGTGTGGAGCCGCAGGAGATGGGGGAGATACTAAACAGGTATTTTGCGTCAGTATTTACTGTGGAAGAGAATATGGAAGATATAGAATGTAGGGAAATAGATGGTGATTTTGAAAACTGTCCATATTACAGAGGAGGAAATGTTGGATGTCTTGAAACGTGTAAAAGTGGATAAATCCTCAGGACCTGATCAGATGTACCCGAAAACTCTGTGGGAAGCTAGGGAAGTGATTGCTGTGCTTCTTACTGAGATATTTGTGTCATTGATAGTCACAGGTGAGGTGCTGGAAGACTGGAGGTTGGCTAACGTGGTGCTACTGTTTAAGAAGGGCGGTAAGGACAAGTCAGAAACTAAAGACCAGTGAGCCTGACATCAGTGGTGGGCAAGTTGTTGGAGGGAATCCTGAGGGACAGGATGTACACGTATTTGGATTGGCAAGGCCTAATTAGGGATAGTCAACATGGCTTTGTGTGTGGGAAACCATATCTCACAAACTTGATTGAGTTTTTTGAAGAAGTAACAAGGAGGATTGATGAGGGCAGAGCGGCAGATGTGATCTATATGGACTTCAGTAAGGCATTCGACAAGGTTCCACATGGGATACTGATTAGCAAGGTTAGACCTCATGGAATACAGGGAGAACTAGCCATTTGGATACAGAACTGGCTCAAAGGTAGAAGACAGAGGGTGGTGGTGGAGGGTTATTTTTCAGACTGGAGGCCTGTGACCAGTGGAGTGCCACAAAAATCGGTGCTGGGTCCTCTACTTTTCATCATTTATATAAATGATTTGAATATGAGCACAAGAGGTATAGTTAGTAAGTTTGCTGATGACACCAAAATTAGAGGTGTAGTGGACAGTGAAGAAGGTTACCTCAGATTACAATGGGATCTTCATGAGATGGTCCAATGGGCCGAGAAGTGGCAAGTGAAGTTTAATTTAGATAAATGCGAAGCGCTGCATTTTGGGAAGGCAAATCAGGGCATTTATATATTTAATGGCAAGGTCCTGGTGAGACCCAGCACCGATCCTTGTACCACACTGCTGGTCACAGGCCTCCATTCTGAAAAGCAACCCTCCACCAAAACCTTCTTTCTCAAACCTTCAAGCCAGTTCTGTATCCAAATTGCTAGTTCTCCTCATATTCCATAGGATCTAACCCTACTAACCACTCTACCATGGGGAACCTTGTTGAACGCTCATTCACCAAAAAAAAGGAGGGGGTGCAAACACACCCCTGGTGAGAGTCATACCTGGCACAAAGGAAGATAGTTGTGGTTGTGGAGGGTCAGTCATCTCAGCTCCAGGATATCTCTACAGGAGTCCCTCAGGGTAGTGTCCTAGGCCCAACAATCTTCAGCTGCTTCCTCAATGACCTTCCCTCTGTCATAAGGTCAGAAGTGGGGATGGTCACTGATGATTACACAATATTCAGCACCATTCTTGACTCCTCAGATACTGAAGCAGTCCGTGCTCAAATGCAACAAGATCTGGACAATATCTAGGCTTGAGCTCACAAGTGTCAATTAACATTTGTGCCACACAAATGCCAGACAATGATCATCACCAATAAGAGACACTGTAACCACCGCCCCTTGACATTAAACGGTATTGCCATCACTGAATCCCCCACTGTCAACATCCTTGGCATTACCATTAACCAGAGACTCAACTGGACTCACCACATAAACACAGTGGCTACAGGAACAGGTCAGAGACTAGTGATACTGCGATGAGTAACTCACCCCTGACACCCCAAAGTCTAGCCACCATCTATAAGGCACAAGTCAGGAATGTGATGGAATACTCCCCACTTACCCAGATGGGGGCAGCTCCAACAACACTCAAGAAACTTGACACCATCCAAGACAAAGCAGCCCGTTTGATTTGCACCACATCTATAAACATTCAATCCCTGCACCACCAGCGCTCAGTCGCAGCAGTGTGTACTATCCACAAGATGCACTGCAGAAATTCACCAAAGATCCTTAGACAGCACCTTCCAAACCCTTGACCACTTCCATCTGGAAGGACAAGGGCAGCAGGTACTTGGGAACACCACCATCTGCAAGATCCCCTCCAAGCCACTCACCACCCTGACTTGGAAATATATGGCCGTTCCTTCACAGTCATTGATCAAAATCCTGGAATACCTCCCTACTGGCATTGTGGGTCAACTCACAGCAAGTGGACTACAACGATTCAAGAAGGCAGCTCACCACTATCTTCTCAAGGGCAACTAGAGATGGGCTATCAATGCTGGCCAGCCAGCAACACCCAAGTCCTACAAATGAATTTTTTTTAAAAATAAGGCCTTGAATGTTCTGACATATTTTCACCCAAGTAACTTTTTAAAATGTTGGGAACCCTGCCTCAGGATAACACTGTCTCAGCAAGTAAGGTGATAAACTAAACAGGAAGGTTATCACAATTACAAAGAGGGCAACGTTTCAAATTTTTAAAAATGTTTGGTATTCCTGTCGTCATAATTCAGTTACACGCAAAGATTAAGTTAATTACTATTTAAAACTAGTTCTTTGTGTTTTCAAGAATTGAATATCAATTGCCTTGTTCTCTAATCACTAACTTCTTCAGGATTCCTAAAGAGTAGCTCCAGGGAGTGTAAAGGAATGCTCAGATTATCCAAATCTCCTCCTTAAAAAGGCACATGGCACTAATTCAAGCAGCTATTCTGTGAACCAGAGCCCAGACTCCACACTCAGCCCAATGCAGCTGTGTAAGTAGTAGTGACATCACTGGGGAATCTTATACTAAAAAAGGAGCTGTTCTCTTCACAACCACCTCTGTGACTCAGTGACAGCTTTAGTCCAGCAATAGTCAAAGAGCAGCAAAAATAGACTGACTTAATAGAATAAAACGAGCAGAATGACATCACTCCACATTACCTCAGATAATCAAATTATTGATCTTATCCTTCTTACTGTAGTGTAACAGTAGCAAATACATCATCAAATTCTGAGCATCTTCCATAGACCGGAGATTGACTTCCATTTGACAACACATGCAACATTCACCAATACAATCAGGCATTGTGTACTCACCATTATACACAATATGAACATACAAATCCACAGCAGAATTAGACCATTTGGCCCTTCAAACCTGTTCCACCATTCACTAAGACCACAGATGATTTGTTTGTGTTTCAGATGTCACATTCCCATCAACCCCAAGTACTTTTGATTCTCTTTCTAATAAGAATCTATCCACCTCTGCCTTAAAAATATGCAATAACCTCCCCCCCCCCCGCCAACTGCCTTCTAAGACAAAGAATTCCAAAGTTGCATAACCCTCAGAAAAAAAATTCTCAAATATCCTAAATGCCTAATTTTAAAACAGTGCTTCCTAGTTCTGGACTGACCCACAAGATGAAATATCCTTTCCATTACAGTCACATTGTAAAGACCAGTCAGGAACTTATAAACTTCAACCAAGTCGCTCCTCACACTTCTAAACTCTAGTGAAATCTTATAAGACAACCCAACCATTCCAGGTTTCAATCAGTAAACCTTCATAAAAGGAAGAAAATCATGCATATTTGAAATGTGGTCTCACCTGGACCCCAAATACCTTCTTTCTTATGTGTTCAATTCCTTTCATAATAATTTCTTTGCATTAGCCTTTTGTAATAGTTGCTGTAGCTGCATACTAGCTTCTTGTGACTCATCTAGATCCCCTGCACCTCAGAATTCTTCCTATGAAAGTGAACTTCACATTTTTTCACATTATATTTCATCTGCCAGATTTTTACCCCTCTATTAACTCAACGTATATCTATCTGTATCGTCCTTACGTACTCCTTCCTGCATATTTCACTAAGTGTCATTTTCAAATTTAACCACCATGCTTTCAATCCCCCAATCCTCATCATTGACGTCAATTGTAAAAAGCTAAGGGGACAACACAGACCCCTATTACACCCCACTCATCACATCCTGACAATGTTAACTCCACATGAGCTCCTACTTCACATAATAATCTTTTATGTTAATGTTCAAATCTTTATAAAAACTCAAACTCATGTCTGTAGCCTGAACCAAATACTGAAAGTACCCAATACAAAATATTACAAAGTGATTGGGCCAGCAGAGTGGGTGTGAAAACAGATTTCTACAAACGAAAATTGAGTTTATGTCTTCCAGAAGCTGCTATCTGTCTGAACTGCGAGGTGTTTAGAATGAGAGCTTTGGCAGTTAATGCCTTATGTCCATATAAAGTCTGAGATCTCCCGAACTGCATGTTTATACAATTGATGTTGGCACCAGCTGAAACGGGAGTCTGATTGCTCCCAGATTTGATCCCTCTGGTCTCTGAATGTGAGCAGTGAGGTGCAAGGACTTATAAGGCAGTGTTGTGGTAATATAAGCTCTGTAAAAACATGCTGATTTACTGTCTCAACCTCAGTTTAGTATCAGTGGCTTTATTTCATCAGACTGTAAACTCCTTTCTTCACAGGACACCCATCTTTACCTTCACTCATATTGTGACTGAGTTAACCCTTGGATAGCTCGACTCTCTGACCTATTCTTTGTTTGGATTGCAGTCTTTTTTTGGAGTTGAAATGCAGCATTTCCCTCATTTATTGGCTGTAAGTCTAATAATCTACAGTCACTATTATTCCATAATTCATTATGAATCTCAAGGTTTCTGAATATTTTTCATTATAATCGGCACATCTTTCTAATTCAGATACCAATTATGTATTCGCATAAATACATCTGCAATTCCTTATGAAACTGAAATATTAAAACTTTCACTTGTACGGTGAAGTATGAAAGAACTTGCATTTCTATAGCACCATTGACCACCTCAGAACTTCCAAATGCTGTACACCTAAATACATGCAGTCACCGTTGTGATGTAGAACAACAGTTGAAACTTTATTGCTGGAACAGCACAGCAGGTCAGGCAGCATCCAGGGAACAGGAGATTCGACGTTTCGGGCACAGGCCCTTCTTCGGCCTGTGCCCGAAACGTCGAATCTCCTGTTCCCTGGATGCTGCCTGACCTGCTGTGCTGTTCCAGCAATAAAGTTTCAACTTTGATCTCCAGCATCTGCAGACCTCACTTTCTCCTCTGATGTAGAACAACAGCCAATTAGGACCAAGCAAGACCTCAAAGGAGCAATGTGATGTAAATCAGATAATGCTGGTTTGAGAATATTGGGTGTGAAACAGGTTCCTTGTACACCAAGAAGAATCCTCTGTTCTTCAGAACAATGTCATGGGACCTTTTTTTTAATCAAACACCAAGGTCACTGAGGTGCAGTGGAGCATTGGTTTAACTTTGAATCTGAAATAGAGCATATATCATGATGCAATGCTCCCTCCGGATTAAGTGCCAACCTGGACAGTAGATGAAATCTCTGGAATGAAATGAAAATGCACAACCTTATAATTGAGAGGCAAATATGCTACTACTGAGCCAAAAGACACAGTCACAGCATTTTCATGTGCCTTTCATACAGGAGAAGTCATCATTTACCTCCTGTAACTCTGTCGAAAACATTGTTTCATATCTGACAGAATAACATTGTACAATCTCATCTGAAACAATACTCACAGATAAAACTCCCAACAACCTCGGCAAGTGTCGTGGCCATCTCTGAGGAGAAAGTACGGGGGAAGCTGAAGTCTGAAGATAGGTAAATTAATTGGACCAGATGGACTACACCCCAGAGTACTGAAGGAGATAGCTGAGGAGATTGTCAAGATATTGGTGATGAACTTTCATGAATCACTAGAGTCATGGATGTTCCCAGAGGAGTGGAAAATGGTTATATAATTGCCCTGTTGAAGGCTGGAGGCAGTAACAGGAAATTAGATAGTTAGCCTGACCTCAGTTATTGGTAAGAATTTAAGAGTCCACTATTAAGGATGAGATTGTGGAGTACTTGGAAGTGGGAGAAAGTGAGGACTGCAGATGCTGGAGATCAGAGTTGAGAGTGTGGTGCTGGAAAAGCACAGCAGGTCAGGCAGCATCCGAGGAGCAGGAGAATAATCAGGATGTCCGAAACATCGATTCTCCTGCTCCTCAGATGCTGCCTGACCTGCTGTGCTTTTCCAGCACCGTACTCTTGAGTGCTTGGAAGTACATGGTAAAATATTGCTGAGTCAGCACGGGTTCAGCAAGGGGAGATCATGATTAGATTCCCTACAGTGTGGATACAGGCCCTTCGGCCCAACAAGTCCACACTGACCCTCCGAAGAGTAACCCACCCAGCTCCATTTCCCTCTGACTAATGCACCTAACACTATGGGCAATTTAGCATGGCCAATTCCCTGACCTGCATGATAAATTATTAGAATTCTTTGAGTAGGTATGACCAAGTTAGATAACGGAGGGGCCAGTGGACATGATCTATTTGGATTTCCAGGAAATCTTTAACCAGGTGCCGCATAGGAGGCTGCTATATATGATAACAGCAAGTATGTTAGGGACATGGTACCGGCATGGATAGAGGATTGGCTGACTGGCAGAAGGCAGAGAATGGATACAAAGCAGATGACACAAAGATAGGTGGAGGGACAGATAATTTTGAGAAGGCAGGGAGACTGCAGAAGGCCTTGGACAGACAAGGAGAGTGAACAAAGTGCCAGATGGAACACAATGTAGGAAAGTGTGAGGTTATGCACTTTGGTAGGAAGAACAGAGGTGTAGACTATATTCTAAATAGAATCATGGAGTCATACAGCATGGAAACCGATCCTTCACTTCAACTTGTCGACCATGTTCCCAAACTAAACTAGTCCCATTTGCCTGCATTTGGCCCATATCCCTCCAAACATTTCCTACAGATGTTCCTACCCAAATGTCTTTTAAATGGTGTAATTGTACCTGCATCCACCACATCCTCTAGCTGTTCATTCCACACACAAACCTGTCTCTGTGTAAAAAAGCTGCCCCTCATGTCCTCTTTAAATCTTCCTCCTCTCACCTTAAAAATATGTCCCCTAGTTTTGAACTCCTCCACCCTAGGGAAAATACGGTTTCTATTCAACTTATCTATGTCCCTCATGATTTTATAAGCCTCAATAAGGTCACCCCTCGATCTTCTACACTCCATTGAAAAACGTCCCAGCCTATCCAGCCTATTCTTATAACTTAAAGCCTCCATTTCCAGTAACGTACTGGTAAGTCTCTTCTGAACCTTCTCCAGCATAATAATATCCTTCCTATAACAGGGTGACCAGAACTGGGTACAGTACTCCAGAAGTGGCCTCACCAATATCCTGTGCAACCTCAACGTGACATCCTAACCCCTATATTCAAACGTTTGAGCAGTGAAGGCAAGCATGTTAAACGCACATTTCAAAGAATTATGTACCTGAACTTTCTACAACACTATTCAGAGCCCTACTGTCAATTGTCGAAGTCCTGTCTTTCATTGTTTTATCAAAATGCAATACCTCTCAGTTATCGAGTTTTGAGAAGATTTGTAGCTCAGGTTGAGGTTTTGGATGTAGATTTGCTCACTGAGCTGGAAGGTTCATTTTCAGATGTTTCATCACCATACTAAGTAACATCTTCAGTGAGCCTCCAGAGGTTCACTGTAGATATTACCTAGTATGGTGACGAAATGTCTGAAAATGAACCTTCCAGCTCAGTGAGCAAATCTACATCCAGAACCTCTCGTTCATATCCAAATAAAACTCCAGCTGCCACTCTTCCACCCATTGACCAAATTGATCAAAATCTCTTTGTAATCTTAGATAACCTCCTTCACTGTCCACTATACCACCAATTTTGGTGTAATTCACAAACTTACTAACCATGCCTCCTATATTCTCATTCAAATTGTTTATATAAATGACAAAATTTGGATCTAATACCGATCCCTGTGAATTACCACTGGTCACAGGCCTCCTACCATTAAGCCAATTTTGCATCTAACTGGCAAGCCATAAAGCTTTGGAAATCTGAGGCATTAAAGGACTTTAATGAACTGTAGTTGAGGATTCTCTTAAGGTAAACATGCAGATTCAGAGGGCTTGAATACAAGAGCTGGGATGTACAGCTGAGGCTGTACATCACCCTGGACAGGATCACCTGGCACTGACCTAGGCACTGGAAAAGACAACGGCAGAAACAGTCCTGTTGACCCTGCAAAATCCTCCTCAATAACATATGGGGGCTAAGACCAAAATTGGGAGAGCTGTCTCACAAACTAGTCTAGCAACAGCTTGATATAGACATATTCACAGAATCCTACCTTACAGACAGTCTCAGTCACCACCATCACGCATTCCTGCATATGTCACTTGCAGTTCACACCCAGTAGAGGGGGTGGCACAGTGGTAAACAGTCTGGGAGTATTGATTCAACATTGACTCTGGATCCCAGAAAGTCTTGTGGCTTCGGGTTAAACATGGGCAAGGAAGACTCCTGCTGATTACCACATACTCTCCACCCTCAGCTGATGAATCGGTACTCCTCCACGTTGAACAAGACTTAGAGTAAGCGCTGAGGATGGCAAGGGCACACAATGTACTCTGGGTGGAGGATTTCAATGTTCACCACCAAGAGTGGTTCAGCAGCAATACTACTGATCGAGCTGGTCGGGTCCGAAAGGACATAGCTGCTAGACTGGTCTGCGGTAGGTGGTGAACATAGAACATAGAACATAGAAGAATACAGCGCAGTACAGGCCCTTTGGCCCTCGATGTTGCGCCGATCCAAGCCCACCTAACCTATACTAACCCACTATCCTCCATATACCTATCCAATGCCCGCTTAAATGCCCATAAAGAGGGAGAGTCCACCACTGCTGCTGGCAGGGCATTCCATGAACTTACGACTCGCTGAGTGAAGAACCTACCCCTAACTTCAGTCCTATATCTACCCCCCCTTAATTTAAAGCTATGCCCCCTTGTAATACCCGACTCCATACGCGGGAAAAGGTTCACACTGTCAACCCTATCTAACCCCCTAATCATCTTGTACACCTCAATCAAGTCACCCCTAAACCTTCTTTTCTCTAATGAAAACAGCCCCAAGTGTCTCAGTCTTTCCTCATACGATCTTCCTTCCATACCAGGCAACATCCTGGTAAACCTCCTCTGCACCCGTTCCAGTGCCTCCACATCCTTCCTATAGTATGGCGACCAAAACTGCACACAATATTCCAGATGCGGCCGCACCAGAGTCTTATACAACTGCATCATGACCTCAGGACTCCGGAACTCAATTCCTCTACCAATAAAAGCCAGTACGCCATATGCCTTCCTCACCGCACTATTTACCTGGGTGGCAACTTTCAGAGATCTGTGTACATGGACACCAAGATCCCTCTGCTCATCCACACTACCAAGTATCCGACCATTAGCCCAGTACCCCATCTTTTTGTTATTCTTCCCAAAGTGAATCACCTCACATTTAGCTACATTGAATTCCATTTGCCACCTTTCTGCCCAGCTCTGCAGCTTCTCTATATCCTGCTGTAACCTGCCACATCCTTCCTCACTGTCAACAACTCCTCCGACTTTCGTATCATCCGCAAACTTGCTCACCCAACCTTCTAACCCCTCTTCCAGGTCATTTATAAAAATGACAAACAGCAATGGTCCCAAAACAGATCCTTGCGGAACACCGCTAGTGACGGCACTCCATGAAGAAACTTTGCCATCAACTACTACCCTCTGTCTTCTTCCATCCAGCCAATTCCCAATCCAAACCTCCAACTCACCCTCAATGCCATATCTCCGCATTTTCTGCAGTAGCCTACCATGGGGAACCTTATCAAACGCCTTACTAAAATCCATATATACCACATCTACCGCTTTCCCCTCATCAACCTCCTTCGTCACCTTTTCAAAGAATTCAATAAGGTTTGTGAGGCATGACCTGCCCTTCACAAAACCATGCTGACTATCCTTGATCACATTATTCCTATCCAGATGTGCATAAATCCTATCCCTTACAATTCTCTCTAAGACTTTGCCCACAACAGAAGTGAGACTCACCGGCCTGTAGTTACTAGGGTTATCCCTACTCCCCTTTTTGAACAAGGGAACCACATTTGCTATCCTCCAGTCTTCTGGCACTACTCCTGTAGACAAAGAGGACATCAAAATCAAGGCCAATGGCTCTGCAATCTCCTCCCTTGCTTCCCAGAGAATCCTAGGATAAATGCCATCAGGCCCAGGGGACTTATCTATTTTCACCTTTTCCAGGATTTCCAACACCTCTTCTCTACATACCTCAAAGCCATCCATTCTACTTATTTGTGACTCAGTATTCATTTCGACGACAATGCCCTGTTCCTGAGTAAATACTGAAGAAAAGTATTCATTCAGTGTCTCCCCAATCTCTTCCGCCTCCACACGCAACTTCCCACTACTATCCTTGACTGGACCTATTCCTACCCTAGTCATTCTTTTATTCCTAACATACCTATAGAAAGCCTTAGGGTTTTCCCTAATCCTACCGACTAAGGACCTTTCATGTCCCCTCCTTGCTGCTCTTAGCTCTCTCTTCAGGTCCTTCCTGGCTACCCTATAACTCTCAATCGCCCCAATTGAACCTTCACGTCTCATCTTGAGATAGGCCGCCCTCTTCCATTTAACAAGGGATTCCAATTCCTTATTAAACCACGGCTCCCTCGCACGACCCTTTCCTCCCTGCCTGACAGGTACATAATTATCAAGGACACTCAATAGTTGCTCCTTGAACAAGCTCCACATATCATTTACACTCTTGCCTTGGAGTCTACTTTTCCAAGCCACACATCCTAAGTCATGCCTCACCGCATCATAATTTCCCTGACCCCAGCTATAACTCTTGCCCTGTAGTACACACTTATCCCTCTCCATCACGAGAGTAAAAATCACCGAATTATGGTCACTATCCCCAAAGTGCTCACCTACCTCTAATTCTAACACCTGGCCTGGTTCGTTACCCAGAACCAAATCCAGTATGGCCTCACCTCTTGTTGGCCTATCTACATATTGTGTCAGGAAACTCTCCTGCACACATTGAACAAACACTGACCCATCTAACGAACTCGAGCTATAGCTTTCCCAATCAATATCAGGAAAGTTAAAGTCCCCCATAACAACCACCCTATTACTGTCACTCATCTCCTGAATCACCTTCCCTATCCTTTCTTCTACGTTTCTAGGACTATTGGGAGGCCTGTAAAAGACTCCTAACAGGGTGACCTCACCTTTCCTATTCCGAACCTCAGCCCAAACTACCTCAGATGGCAAGTCCTCATCCATCGTCCTTTCCACCACTGTAATACTATCTTTGACAAGCAATGCCACACCTCCCCCTCTTTTACCCCCACCTCTGACCCTACTAAAACATTTAAATCCTGGAACCTGCAACAGCCAATCCTGTCCCTGTTCTAGCCATGTCTCCGTAATAGCCACAACATCGAAGTCCCAGGTACCAACCCACGCTGCAAGTTCACCTACCTTATTTCGTATACTTCTTGCATTGAAGTATACACACTTCAAGCCACAATGGTGAGGTAACCAACAAGAGAGAAAACCATACCTGACCTCATCCTTACCAATCTGCCAGCTGCAAATGCATTTGTCCACAACAGTATGAGTAAGAGTGACCACCGCACAGTCCTTATAGCGATGAAGTCCTGCCTTAACATTAAGAATAACCTCCATCATGTTGTGTGACATTACCACTGTGCTAAATAGCACAGATTATGACCAAATCTAGCAACTCAAGATTGGGCATCTTTGAGGCGCTGTGTACCGTCAACTTCAGAATTGTACTCCAACACAATCTGTAGCCTCATGGCCCCAGTATATCCCCCATCAAGCCAGGTGATCAACCTTGGTTCAGTGGAGAGTGCAGGAGGGCAAGCCATGAGTAGCACCGCGCATACCTGAAGATGAGGTGTCAACCTGGTGAAGCCACTAAATGGGACCACTTGCATGCCAAACAGTGTAAGCAGCAAGTGATAGACAGAGCTAAGTGATCCTACGGATCCTGGAGATCTAAGCTTTGCAGTCCTGCCACATCCAGTTGTGAATGGTGGTGGACGATTAAACAACTCACTGGAGGAGGAGGCTCTACAAATATCCCCATCTTCAATGATGGAGGAGTCGAGCACATCAGTGCAAATGATAAGGCTGAAGTTTTCGTGGCAATCTTTGGTCAGATGTGCTGGGTGGATGATCCATCTCGAGCTCCTCCAGTGGTCCCAGCTTTACAGATACCAGTCTTCAGCCAATTCAATTCACTCCATGTGATATCAAAAAACGGCTGGAGGCATTGGATACTGCAAAGGCAATGAGCTCTGATATCATTTCAGCAATAGTATTCAAGGCTTGCTCCTGAACTTGCTACTCCCCTAGCCAAATTCTTCCAATACAATTACAATATTGGCATCTACCAATGGGAAAATTGCCCAAGCATATCCTGTACATATAAAGCAGGACAAATTCAACCCAACCAATTACCACTCCGTCAGTCTACTGTTGATCATCAGTAAAGTGATGGAA
Source organism: Chiloscyllium plagiosum (assembly GCF_037043375.1). NCBI lineage: Eukaryota > Metazoa > Chordata > Chondrichthyes > Orectolobiformes > Hemiscylliidae > Chiloscyllium > Chiloscyllium plagiosum. Next base: position 106,698 of record NW_028270183.1, read on the forward strand.
GGTGTCGTCAAAAGTGCTTTTAAGCAGCATCTGCTCAGCAATAGCCTGCTCAATGACACCCAGTTTGGGTTCTGCCAGGGCCATTCAGCTCCTGATCCCATTAGAGTCTTGGTTCAAATATGGACAAAAGAGCTGAATTTCAGAGGTGAGTTGAAAGTGATAGTCTTTGACATCAAGGCTGCATTCGACTGAGTGTGGCATTAAGAAGCCCTAACAAAACTGGAATCAAAGGACATCAGGGGGCAAACTCTCCAGCAGTTGGAGTCATACCTGGCACATAGGAAGGTGGTCATGATTGTTGGAGGTCAGTCATCTCAGCTCTTGGAACATCTCTGCAGGAATTCCTCAAGGTAGTATCCTCGGCCCAACCATCTTAAGCTGCTTCATCATAAGGTCTGAAGTGGGGATGTTCGCTGATGATTGCACAATTTTCAGCACCATTCATGACTCCTCAGATACTGAAGCAGTCTGTGTTCAAATACAACAAGATCTGTACAATATCCAAGCTTGGGCTGACAATTGGCAAGTAACATTCGTGCCACACAAATGCCAGGCTATGACCATCACCAAAATGACCATCACTGTGCATTAGGCATGGTGGCTCAATGGTTAGCATTGCTGCCTCATCGTGCCAGGGACCTGGGTTTGATTCCAGCCTCGAGTAACTGTCTGTGTGGAGTTTGCATATTTTACATCTGTCTGCATGGGTTTCCTCCAGGTGCCCCTGTTTCCTCCCACAATCCAAAGATGTGCCGATTAGATGAATTAGCCACGCTAAACTGCTGATTTTCAGGGATATGTAGGTTAGGTGCATTAGTCAGAGGTAAAGATAGAGTAATGGGGAATGGGCTTGGGTGGGATACTCTTCAGAGGTTGATGTGGACTAGTTGGGGGCTATGGGCCTGTTTCCACACTGTAGGGATTCTATACTTCTACACAGGAGACAATCTAACCACCCCACCCCTTCGCATTCAACAGTGTTATCATCACTGAATGCCCCACTATGAACATCCTGTGGGTAATCACTGACCAGAAACTCAACTCACCACATAACACCGCACTACAAGAGCAGGACAGAAGCTAGGAATACTGCGGTGAATAACTCACCTCCTGACTCAAAGCTTGTCGATCATCTACAAGACACAAGTCAGTGGTGTGATGGAATACTCCCCACTTGTCTGGATGAGTGCAGCCCCAAAAACACTCAAGAAGCTTGACACCATTGTAGACAAAGCAGCCGCTTGATTGGTACCACATCCACTCCAGCTACCACTGACGCTCACTGATTCACTGCAGAAATTCACAAAAGATCCTCACACACCACCTTCCAAATCCATGACCACTTCCATCTAGAAGAACAACGGTAGCAGATATATGGGAACAACCTTCAAGGTCCCCTCCAAGTCACTCACTATCCTGACTTGGGAATAGATCTCCGTTCTTTCACCACTGCTGGGTCAAAATCCTGGAATTCCCTCCCTAATGGCATTGAGGGTCAACCTACAGGAGGTAGACTGCAGCAGTTCAAGAAGGCAGCTCACCACCACCTTCTCAAGGGCAACTAGGAATGGACAATAAATGCTGGCCAACCAGAATTATCCACGTCTCACACAATGAATAATTTTTTTAAAAAATCAATTGGAATACTGTGAGCTGTTTTAAGCCCTGTTTCTAAGAAAGGGCACACTGGCTTTGGAATACATTCAGAGGGGGTTCACAAGAATGATCCCGGGGATAATGGGCTTGTCAGAGGGGGAGAGGTTGTGGACTCTGGGTCTGTACTCGATGGAGTTAGAAGAATGAAGCAGATCTCATTGAAACTTACAGAATACTGAGAGGTTTAGATAGAGTGGACATGGAGAAGATGTTTCCATTAGCAGGAGAGACCAGGAACCGAAGGGCACAGCCCTCAAAGTGAATGGGTGACTCTATATAACTGATATGAGGAAGAAATTCTTCAGCCAGAGGGTGGTGACTCTGTGGAACTCATTGCCCGAGAAGGCTGTGGAGGCCAAGGCCTTGAGTGTATTTAAGACAGAGATAGATGGGTTGAGACCCATATCAACCATAAGTGAATAGCAGATCAGACCCAACCGGCCAAATGGCATAATTCTGTTCCTATATCTTATGGTATTATGGTCAGTTGATCAAGTCTATTGTTGTCCAACACAATAGCCACAGACCATTTGTGGCTTACTGAGAATCTAGATGTGACTAGTTGCATTTCTAATTAGAAAGATGTTTAACATAAATAGGTTGATCTCAACAGCAAAGCACATTTGAAAAGCCAGATTTTCAGAGAATGGGATACCAGAGTCTATTTACAGATAAGTTTTCTACGTGGATCCTAACTGAACTCATAGAGTCATAGAGATGTACAGCATGGAAACAGACCCTTCGGTCCAACCTGTCCATGCTGACCAGATATCCCAACCCAATCTAGTCCCACCTGTCAGCACCCATATCCCTCCAAACCCTTCCTATTCATATACCCATTCAAATGCCTTTCAAATGTTGCAATTGTACCAAAACTCTTGGAATATCTGCTGGAGGAACTTTCAGCACTACCGATAAACCTTACATTCAATGAAGTATGTCATAATGGAAACCTCATAAAACCGCAGTCAACAGGAATCGAGGGAAAAGTCTTCCCTAGTTGGATTCATACCTGGTACAAAGGAAGATGATTGTAGTTTTTGGAAGTCAGTCATCTCAGCTCCTGGACATCACTGCAGGAGTTCCTCAGGGTAGTGCCTAAAGCCCAACCATCTTCAATTACTTCATCAATGACTTGCCCTCCATCATAATTCTTTGAAATTTGCATCACATATAGATAAGAGGTAGTGAGGACTGCAGATGCTGGAGAGTCAGAGTCAATAAAGTGTGGTGCTGGAAAAAGCACAGTAGGTCAGGCAGCATCCGAGGTGCAGGAGAGTCAACATTTCAGTCAGGACCTTTCATCAGTCCTGATGAAGGATCCTGCCCGAAACGTCGACTCGCTTGCTCCTCTGATGCTGCCTGACCTACTGTGCTTTTTCCAGCACCACACATTTTATACGGATAGGGTAGCTAAGATGGCGTTAGCACGCTTTGCTCAGACATTTGAGTATGGGAGTTTCTAGAGTATTGTGTTGAATTCTATTTGCCCTGTTATAGAAGGATACTATTAGCTGGTGAGGGGTCAGATAAGATTTACCAGGATGTTGGCAAGAATGGAAGATTTGAGTTATAAGGAGACTGGATAGGCTGGGTTTTTTCCCCTGGAGCTTAGGAGTTTGAGGAGTGCCTTTTTGGAGGTTTATAAAATCATGAGGGATATAGATAAGATGAATGGCAGGTATCTTTTCCCTAGGGTGGGGGATTTAAAGACAAGTGGACATATTTTTAAGGTGTGAAGAGAATGATTTAGAAAAGACTTGGGGGCATTCTTTTTTACGCAGAGAGTTGATTCCATAGAACCATAGAATCCCTACGGTGTGAAAACAGGCCTTTTGGCTCAACAAGTCCACATCAACCCTCTGAAGAGTAACCCACCCAGACCCATTCCTCTACCCTATTACTCTACATTTGCACTTGACTAATGCACCTAACCCACACATCCCTGAACATTATGGGCAATTTAGCAATTCACCTGACCTGCACATCTTTGGATTGTGGGAGGAAACCGGAGCACCCGGAGGAAACCCACGCAGACACGGGGAGAATGTACAAACTACACAGACAGTCACCCGAGGCTAGAATCAAACTCGGGTCCCTGGCATTGAGACAGCAGTGCTAACCACTGAGCCATTGTGTGTGGAATAAACATCTAGATGAAGTGGTGGATGTAGATACAGTTACAACGCTTAAAAGACATCTAAATAAGCACACAAGTAGGAAATGTTTGGAGGGATATACGTCAAGCAGAAGTGGGACTAGTATAGTTTGGGATGATGGTTGGCATGGACTGGTTGGATCAAAGAGTCTGTTTCTATGCTGTATGATTCTGTGACTGTATAAGGTCAGAAATAGGGATGTTAACTGAAGATTGCACATTGTTCAGCATTATTCATTACACAAACCATGTACAAATGCAGCAACAATGCTAGGCAATGACCATCTCTACCACGAGAAAATCTAACCATCATTCTTTCACATTCAATGGCTTTACAATCACTGATTCTCCACTACCAACATTCTGGGGGTCACTATTGACCAGAAACTGAACTGGATTAGTCACATAAATGCAGTGGCTGCAAGATCATGCCACATGCTAGGAAGCAGTAAATAACTCACCTCCTGACTCCACAAAACCTGTCCACTATGTACAAGGCTCAAGTCAGGAGTGAGATGCAATATTCCCCACTTGCCTGGCTGAGTGCAGCTCCAGCAGCAGAACCAAGCAAGCCACTTGATTAGCAGCACATCCAGATCCAGTCACTCAACCACTGACACAAAGTGGCAGCAGTGTTTACCATCCACAAGATACACAGCAGATATTCACCAAGGCTCCTTAGACAACACCTTTCAAAACTATGGGCACTACCATCCAGAAAGACAAAGACAGCAGATATATGAAAACAGCAGCACTTGCAAGTTCGCCTCCAAGCCACAGCCCATCTTGACTTGGAAATATATTACCATTACTTCTGTGTTGCTGTGTCAAGGTCTTGGAAATCCCTAACAGCATTGTGGATGCCCCTTCACCAAATGGATCACAGCAGTTCTCTAAGTAAATTCACTACCACCTTCTCAATGACAATTAGGAACTGCAATATTGGCCCAGCCAATGAAACCCACAACCTCTAAATTAATATAAAAAAAGGTATTTCCTTCATCGGCTGTTTCCTGAAGTGCTGATACTCAAAATTATTTCAAGTATTTTTATTCAACTGAGACCTTGAGTGAAGAAGCATCACTTATCCTGCATATTATTAATTCATTGAGCTTTGTTCTAAGTTATTCTGTCCACTAACCTGTCATAACCTTTCCATTTTTCTAGATGCTGCTGGTTAAAATAGCTCAGGAATTGTTTAAAATTCAGGCTGACTGCATTCTATCAGAAGATTAAATACTCAAGTAATATTATGTTGAATAATTCAAGATAACTTTGCTGAAAATTGAGCTTTTCTTTCGGTGAAGACCTATGTCAACTTGCCAAGTACTGAAGCTCAGCAAAGACTCACTACTCAACGGTTTGGTCAAATTCTGGAACTGCTCACTAGGACCTGGCCCTTTACGGGGATTGAGTTGGCTGGTCTTCCTCAGGAGCAAAAATCCTCTTAACATCTTAAAAATTTCCGATTTTTCTTTTATCTAACTCTAAAATTCTGATGTGAAATCAAACCAATCTCTGCTCAGATCCAAAATAAACAGACAACATGGAAAAAGTGACGACACTTCGTAAAATTCCAATAGGCAGGCATCACTGAAATTGTAAGCTAGACTTTCCTGATTTGCTGTCTTCTGAACCAATAGGATAAGTTTCTCAGCCCCCAACTAATTCAAGAGTTTGAAAAGTTTGGGAATTTTATGGGACTCTCAGAACTATCAAGAGAGAGAGAAAGCAGGTGTTGGTGCATGGGGATTGTAAACTTGCAAGAGGCAGCTCAGAAATGTCAGTTCATTTCAACAAGGGACCGGCATATGGTCTTTCAGCAGAGGTGAATCGCAAGGTAGGATTTGCCCTTTTTTTGTGTACAGAAACTCTGAATGTGCGGAATAAGTTATTTTACCCGAATGTTAGAGGTTAATGAGCCACAAGTCCACCAAAACATTTCATCAACAGGTCTCAGGTGATTTTTAAGGTTGTATTTAGAAACTTACAGAAAAGCACTGGCAATTTCTACTCTGTTCACTTTTAGCATCGATCGATAGCAATCTCTAGAAACTTTCCTTTCAATATTAGCTAGCTAGTCGATGAGTCAGGTTCCAAAGAGAATTTGGGAAATGAAGTCAGAAATGTGTCAGAGTTCAACAAGATAAAGGTAAACAAGTGTGATTTAAATTCAGTGAAAAAGAAACAGATGATATTTAATTCCCTTAAGTATTAGTTCCACAGGATGTAAACGGCAGCCAACAGACAACTGTTAAATGGCTGTGGTCACGTGGCTCCAGTCTGCATCTATTTGAGTTTTTATTAAAGCAATTTCAGAGTTTATAAAACTGAGACAGTTTGAGAACTTCAGTTCATGAGACCCGCTTTCATAAGTATTTCAACTTTAGTTGTAGCCAAAATTTCATTGTTTCACTGGAACTAATATTAAAATTATTTAGCTGCAGTCTTACTGGCAGCAGTGGCATTCCTTTGAGTACAAAAGGCTGAAGAAGGTTAGAGATTACATGAAGGAATGACAAATGTACTAAGCCTATCACCACAGAGTATGGTACACAAACAACTTGTGTAGCAGTTTGTTCAAATGAAAGGCTTGGCAGCAATTTTTTTTCTTGATGTAAATCTTCAGTTTAACTCAGCAATTCAAATTTATTCAATTTCATTGTAAATAATTGGATATTGAGATTTAAACTTTCTTATTTTTTGCTTTATTCTACGGACGTATAGCATAAGTTAGATACAATGACTTGTATAATCTTTTACCATTACAAAATGTCTCAAGAAACAGAATGTGACAAGGAGTCATATAAGGACAGGTGACCAGAAGTTCAGTCAAATGTAGCTTTACGAAATATCTTAGAAGGAAGAGAGACAGAGAGAAAGAGAAATTTAGGGAGAGAATTCCAGAGCTTACGGTCCAGACACCTTATGCATACATAAGAGCAAAAGTAGTTAGGGATGTGCAAGAAACTCAGACTGGAGGAGCATATAGATCTATGAGAACAGGGATGATGGGTGAATGGACTGTGCAAGTTAGAATGGGGCTATAATCTAGATGAGCTAATGTTTAGAGTGTTAAAGGGAGGTGGCTAATCTCGATAACATTGGCATTGTCAAGTCTGAATGTAACCAAAGTGAGTTTCAACAGAGGATAGACTGAGCCAGATATGGAGTTAGTCAATGTGGGCTGTGTTTCTAGTGGAAAAAGGGCATTGATTGGAAGCTGAACCTTAGAGTCAAATAAGATTACAATTCCATGAACCATCTGGCTAAGCCTCAGAAAGCTAATGTGGACAGCAATAGAGTAACCATAGTAAACGATATTTCCTTTACCTTCTCAGCCTATCTGTAGCCTTTGGCATGGTTGACTACAGCATCCATCACCCTTGCATGTATAAAATAAAAGAGATAAATAAACTGCAACAGTGGATTTAGTAGACCTAAGGGAAGAGCAGGCTGCAAAAGCACACTACAGTAGGAGATCTAGGCTGATGGCAACAAGTCAAAGTGTGAGCTAGAAACCATTGACACAGCAGCTCTACAAAAAACGAGTTAATGCAGGGTTTTGTGGATCTGAAAGCAGAGGCTTTGTGAGACTGAGTTCTGAAAATGTCCCTGCTGTTTTTCCCTCAGTGGCCCTCTTTTCTAGACCTCTGTCTGCTCCCACTGCTTTCTCATCATTTTGCCTTGGTCAAGTCTTTTACAATTTAATTACTCCATTCTTCAATTCTACCACAGAGCTTCCTTTCTGTTCTCTCCTGATTTCCTTACACTGTATTTGCTTAAAATTTGTTACATGTTGAACATTTTACAGTTCTGAACAATTAAAAATCTAAAATATTGACTTTGTTTCCCTACCTGAAGATGCAGCAGAACTTTCCATTTATACTGTTTGTGTCATCCTCTGCGTCTCCAAAGTGTTTTCAACCAGTGAGACACACAGGCTGACTTGGTGCAACTCCAACAATTGACTTGCAGGTCAATGAAATGCAATCATTGACCTCTCACTAATGATTAAATCACTGTCTCATGTTGTTTATTTTTACTTTTAAGTAATAAAACCTTGTTTTCAGCAATATCATTGCAATCTTTAATATCTTCTAAAATTCCATTAATAATCAATATAATACAAAACTGCACATAAACATAAAACAAAAATTCTTTAAAATTATACTAGGCTTTAATAGAATAAACACATAAAGAGCCTTTAACTTGCAAGAAGGACTAAAACTAGAGGCTGTCAATGTAAGGTAGCCACTAAAAAATCAAATTGTGAATTTAAAAGAAACATATTCTAGCAGGACAAGCTCACAGGAACAGATGGATCTTGGAGTACTTGTCCAAAAATCCCTGAAGGCGGCAGGACAGGTTAATATGGTAGTTAAGAAGCCATACAAGACATTTGCCTTTATCAGTCATGCCACAGATTATAATGGTCACAGCCTGCAGTTCTGGTCACCATCCTATAGGAAGAATATGATTACACTGGAGGGGATACAGAGGAGATTTACCAGAATGTTACTTAGGATGGAACATTTCAGCTATGAAGACAGGCTGGATAAGCTTGGGTTGTTTTCTTAAGAGCACAGAAAGCTGAGGGGATACCTGATGGAGGTATATAACATTATGAGGGACATAATAGGCTGATTTGAAAGCAGTTGTTCCTCTTAATCAAAGGCTCAATAATTTTAAGATGAAAGACAGGATGTCTAAAGAGGATTTTGAAGAAAAATATTTCCACCCAAAGGTTATTAGGAATCTGGAATGCACTAAGTGGGAGGGTAGTTGAGGTGAGTAACTTTCCTCCGGGTGCTCCGGTTTCCTCCCACAGTCCAAAGATGTGCAGGGTCAGGTGAATTGGCCATGCTAAATTGCCCGTAGTGTTCGGTAAGGGGTAAAAGTAGGGGTATGGGTGGGTTCGCTTCGGCGGGTCGGTGTGGACTTGTTGGGCCGAAGGGCCTGTTTCCACACTGTAATGTAATCTGTAATCTGTAATCAAAAACCTTTAAAAAGTACTTGGATAAGCATTTGAAACATCACAACATTCAAGCGCTGGAAAGTGGAACTAGTGTACATTTAATGTAGCTTTGGCAGTACAGACTTGAAGGGCCTCTTCTGTACTCTATGATTGTATCTTTAACCAAACAGAGACAATATGGTACTTGCTCCTAGAGAGAGTAACTGAGAAGATTTGTACAGTTACAATCAAGGGGTATCTAGATACACAAATGAAACAGGAAGAAATAGAGAGCTGTGGCTGAGAGTTTCACATGCATTTACTGTCTGACCTATAGATTGCCCAGAAATATGACCCACAGAAAGATGAGGCAATTCGGAGATGGATTGAAGATGTTACCGGAGCAACTCTTACAGAAAACCTAATGGAAGAACTGAAAAATGGAGTCATACTGTGCCAGTAAGCAGAAGTTTTGAAAATGTCCAAGACACAATTCTAGAAATAGAAGAATCCAAGTATAGAAGTCACAAGCTCCAAATTGGATCTGGGGCAAGCTGATCCCAGCTTGTTTGCGGCATAAATTCCTCTCACAATGCCTCTAAATTATATTTTTCACTGCACCCTGTGGTTTCTACCCCCTTTGAAACTATTCCCTGAAATGCCTGCCAGTGCCTTATTATTCAGTAATATTTGCTCATGTCTCTTTACTCTTTATTCTCAGCAATTCTCCCTCTGTGCTACAAGCAGATGCATTCATGCAGCAGCCAGGAAGATATCACACATTGGCAGGAAATGGCCATATGTAACAACATTTTAAGGGGATCATTCCCCCTCAGAATACTCTCCATCCTGGAATTTGCAAGTTCCTTGCTTTTCTCTATTATTACCAATACCTCACCATTCTGTTCTCTGACCATTACAAATCTATAGCTTTAGATTAGATTAGATTCCCCACAGCGTGGAAACAGGCCCTTCGGCCCAATACGTCCACACCGACCCTCCGAAGAGTAACTCACCCAGACTCATTTCCTGGCATTTACCCCTGACTAATGCACCTAACACTATGGGCACTTTAGCATGACCAATTCACCTGACCTGCACAACTTTTGGATTGTGGGAGGAAACCACAGCATCCGGAGGAAACTCACACAGACACAAGGAGAACTTGCAAACTCCACACAGACAGTTGCCCGTGGCTGGAATTGAACCCGGGTCCCTGGCGCTGTGAGGCAGCAATGCTAACCACTGAGCCACCATGCTGCCCCACTTTAGTACAGACTAGTCAAACTTTATTGTGTAAAGGGGTCCATAACTTCGTTTTTCCACATTCATATGAAAAGTATGATTGTATTTTATCTTGTATTTCCTTCTATTTAAGGCTGATAAATAAGCTTCAACCTGGTTCAGTGAAGAAAATTAGTGACTCACCACAGAACTGGCATCAGGTAATAAGTGAATGAATTAAATGTGTGCGTACGTCGATTGGTCTGGGCAACAATGTGAATATGAAAACTTTTGTTCTATTCTTCTAATGTTTAATTTCGACAAGGCCAGTATTTATGGGCCATCACCAATTGCCCTTACAAATCTGATGAAGAGGACCTTGATGAACTATTGTAGTCTGTGGGAATATTCCCACTCCTGCTAGGTACAGAACTCCAAGATTCTGACCCACCAAGACTGTGGTAAATGGTGACATTCAGCAATAATAAATCACAGAGAGAGGAAGACTGGATTCAAGAGAAGAAGGATGTGAAGTGGTAGGGATACAGGGAGGGTGCAAAGGCAATGTGGGGAGGTTGCTGGTGGGGGGGGGGGGGATGATAGGGAGGCTGAAAAGTGACAAGAACATTTTAAGGGGATCATTCCCCCTCAGAATACTCTCCATCCTGGAATTTGCAAGTTCCTTGATTCTCTCTATTATTACCAATACCTCACCATTCTGTTCTCTTACCATTACCATGAAATCATAGAGGTTATGAATTCAATTCCTCACAAATGAATATGAATTGTTAAGGCTCTGTAACTTTCAGAGTAATCATATCAGAGTAGTCACAAGTATAATTAACATTTGTCAGTTGTTAAAATTACATCAAGATTAAGATGTGATTTGCAGTAAAAAATATAGTAATGAGTTTTGGGTGGTTAGCACTGTTGCCTCACAGCGTCAGAGACCTGGGTTCAGATCCCGCCTCAGACGACTGTCTGTGTGGAGTTTGCACATTCTCCCCGTGTCTGCGTGGGTTTCGTTCGGGTGCTCCGGTTTCCTCCCATAGTCCAAAGCTGTGCAGGTCAGGTGAATTGGCCATGCTAAATTGCCCGTAGTGTTAGGTGCAGGGATAAATGTAGGGGAATGGGTCTGGGTGGGTTGCGCTTCAGCGGGTCGGGGTGGACTTGTTGGGCCGAAGGGCCTGTTTCCACACTGTAAGTAATCCAATCTAACCTAATCTCATAAAAGTTTCAAGCTTTATGTTTATGTGATGGATTTGCATTAGCTGTCACTTCATCAGTCTGCATAAGCTGTGCTTAGGGTAAATGTTTTATGTGTGTAGCTATGTGTCAGTTAAACTTTTGTTGCTAACTTGTGTGTTAAAGCTTCAAGTTTAATGGAAGGGTAATTCCAGAGTCAGTGTGTGTGTGGGAGGACAGGCGGGTGTCAGTGTGTGTGGGAGGACATGTGCGTGTCAGTGTGCGCGGGAGGACAGGCGGGAGTCAGTGTCTGTGTGCAAGAACAGGCGGGAATCAGTGTGTGCGGGAAGACAGTCGGGAGTCAGTGTCTGTGTGCAAGAACAGGCGGGAGTCACTGTGTGCGGGAAGACAGTCGGGAGGCAGTGTGTGTGCGAGGACAGGCGGGAGTCAGTGTGTGTGGGAGGACAGGCGGGAGTCAGTGTGTGTGGGAGGACAGGCGGGAGTCAGTGTGTGTGGGAGGACAGGCGGGAGTCAGTGTGTGTGGGAGGACAGGCGGGAGTCAGTGTGTGCGCGAGGACAGGCGGGAGTCAGTGTCTGTGTGCAAGAACAGGCGGGAATCAGTGTGTGCGGGAAGACAGTCGGGAGGCAGTGTCTGTGTGCAAGAACAGGCGGGAATCAGTGTGTGCGGGAAGACAGTCGGGAGGCAGTGTGTGTGCGAGGACAGGCGGGAGTCAGTGTGTGCGGGAAGACAGTCGGGAGTCAGTGTCTGTGTGCAAGAACAGGCGGGAGTCACTGTGTGCGGGAAGACAGGCGGGAGTCAGTGTGTGTGGGAGGACAGGCGGGAGTCAGTGTGTGTGGGAGGACAGGCGGGAGTCAGTGTGTGCGCGAGGACAGGCAGGAGTCAGTGTGTGCGCGAGGACAGGCGGGAGTCAGTGTGTGCGGGAAGACAGTCGGGAGGCAGTGTGTGTGCGAGGACAGGCGGGAGTCAGTGTGTGCGCGAGGACAGGCAGGAGTCAGTGTGTGCGCGAGGACAGGCGGGAGTCAGTGTGTGCGCGAGGACAGGCAGGAGTCAGTGTGTGCGCGAGGACAGGCGGGAGTCAGTGTGTGCGCGAGGACAGGCGGGAGTCAGTGTGTGCGGGAGGACAGGCGGGAGTCAGTGTGTGCGCGAGGACAGGCGGGAGTTAGTGGGTCTGCGAGGACAGGCGGGAGTCAGTGTGTGCGGGAGGACAGGCGGGAGTCAGTGTGTGCGGGAGGACAGGCGGGAGTCAGTGTGTGTGGGAGGACAGGCAGGAGTCAGTGTGTGCGCTAGGACAGGCGGGAGTCAGTGTGTGCGCGAGGACAGGCGGGGGTCAGTGTGTGCGGGAAGACAGTCGGGAGGCAGTGTGTGTGCGAGGACAGGCGGGAGTCAGTGTGTGCGCGAGGACAGGCAGGAGTCAGTGTGTGCGCGAGGACAGGCGGGAGTCAGTGTGTGCGCGAGGACAGGCAGGAGTCAGTGTGTGCGCGAGGACAGGCGGGAGTCAGTGTGTGCGCGAGGACAGGCGGGAGTCAGTGTGTGCGGGAGGACAGGCGGGAGTTAGTGTGTGCGCGAGGACAGGCGGGAGTTAGTGGGTCTGCGAGGACAGGCGGGAGTCAGTGTGTGCGGGAGGACAGGCGGGAGTCAGTGTGTGCGGGAGGACAGGCGGGAGTCAGTGTGTGTGGGAGGACAGGCAGGAGTCAGTGTGTGCGCTAGGACAGGCGGGAGTCAGTGTGTGCGGGAGGACAGGTGGGAGTCAGTGTGTGTGGGAGGACAGGCAGGAGTCAGTGTGTGCAGAGGACAGGCGGGTGTCAGTGTGTGTGGGAGGACAGGCAGGAGTCAGTGTGTGCAGAGGACAGGCGGGAGTCAGTGTGTGTGGGAGGACTGGCAGGAGTCAGTGTGTGCGCTAGGACAGGCGGGTGTCAGTGTGTGCGCGAGGACAGGCGGGTGTCAGTGTGTGCACGAGGACAGGCGGGGGTCAGTGTGTGCGGGAGGACAGGCGGTAGTCAGTGTATGTGGGAGGACAGGCGGGAGTCAGTGTGTGTGCGAGGACAGGCGGGTGTCAGTATGCGTCAGCAGGAGTCAGTGTGTATGCGAGGACAGGCGGGAGTCAGTGTGTGCGCGAGGACAGGCGGGGGTCAGTGTGTGCGGGAGGACAGGCGGAAGTCAGTGTATGTGGGAGGACAGGCGGGGGTCAGTGTGTGCGGGAGTACAGGCGGGAGTCAGTGTATGTGGGAGGACAGGCGGGAGTCAGTGTGTGTGGGAGGACAGGCGGGAGTCAGTGTGTGTGCGAGGACAGGCAGGATTCAGTGTGTGCAGGAGGACAGGCGGGAGTCAGTGTGTGCAGGAGGACAGGCGGGAGTCAGTGTGTGTGGGAGGACAGGCAGGAGGCAGTGTGTGTGGGAGGACAGGCGGGAGTCAATGTGTGTGAGAGAACAGGCGGGTGTCAGTGTGTGTGAGAGGACAGGCGAGAGTCAGTGTGTGCGTGAGGACAGGCGGGAGTCAGTGGGTGTGAGAGGACAGGCAGAGGTCAGTGTGAGCGTGGACAGGCGGGTGTCAGTGTGTGCGTGAGGACAGGCGGGAGTCAGTGTGTGCGGGAGTCAGTGTGTGCGTGCGGGAGGACAGGCGGGAGTCAGTGTGTGCGCGAGGACAGGCGGGAGTCAGTGTGTGCGGGAGGACAGTCGGGAGTCCGTGTGTGTGCGAGGACAGGCGGGAGTCAGTGTGCGTGGGAGGACAGGTGGGTGTCAGTGTGAGTGTGAGGACAGGCGGGAGTCAGTGTGTGCATGAGGACAGGCAGGAGTCAGTGTGTGTGCGATGACAGGCAGGGGTCAGTGTGTGTGCGAGGACAGGCGGGAGTCAGTGTGCGTGGGAGGACAGGCGGGAGTCAGTGTGCGTGGGAGGACAGGCGGGAGTCAGTGTGCGTGGGAGTATAGGCGGGAGTCACTGTGCGTGGGAGGACAGGCGGGAGTCAGTGTGCGTGGGAGGACAGGCCGGAGTCAGTGTGTGTGCGAGGACAGGCGGGAGTCAGTGTTTGTGGGAGGACAGGCGGGTGTCAGTGTGTGTGCGAGGACAGGCGGGAGTCAGTGTGTGCAGAGGACAGGCAGGAGTCAGTGTGTGCAGGCGGACAGGCGGGAGTCAGTGTGTGCGGGAGGACATGCGGAAGTCAGATTGTGTGTGAGGACAGGCGGGAGTCTGTGTGTTTGAGGACAGGCGGGAGTCTGTGTGTGCAGAGGACAGGCAGGTGTCAGTGTGTGTAGAGGACAGGTGGGAGTCAGTGTGTGTGGGAGGACAGGCAGGAGTCAGTGTGTGTGAGGACAGGCGGGAGTCAGTGTGTGTGCGAGGACAGGCGGGAGTCAGTGTGTGTGCGAGGACAGGCGGGAGTCAGTGTGTGTGCGAGGACAGGTGGGAGTCAGTGTGTGTGCGAGGACAGGTGGGAGTCAGTGTGTGCAGAGGACAGGCAGGAGTCAGTGTGTGTGTGAGGACAGGCAGGAGTCAGTGTGTGTGTGAGGACAGATGGGAGTCAGTGTGTGCAGAGGACAGACGAGAAGCTTTTTTGTCTTTCCCAAATGTTGTCCTAGCCCTCACACCCTAACGTGATACAATTACAAGCAGCCATGTCCTAAGAGTAGGCATTGTTTGTAGTGTTCATGATTGCTCTTTCTTGACAGCTGGAGAACATTGGGAACTTTATCAAAGCAATTACAAAATATGGGGTGAAACGTCATGACAGCTTTGAAGCCAACGATTTATATGAGGGTTGTAACTTAACCCAAGTTCAGACAACACTTATGGCCCTGGCTAGCATGGTGAGTGCTTCCACTGTGACTATTTTAATCTCAACCCAAGCTACTTGGTTGATTGTCTCTTGTGTTAAGCGAGTCAGACAAAGTTAAACTTTTATTCTCCACAGGCAAAAACAAAAGGCTATCATACAAGATCGGATATTGGTGTGAGATATGCAGAAAAGCAGCAACGTGCTTTTGATAACGAGACACTGAAAGCAGGACAGAATATCATTGGACTGCAGGTACAAACAGGCACAACCATGGGAAGGGGCTACTGGTTGGGAAACTGCAGGGATGCTGCGTTCACACTGCAAATACTGGAAGAGGGGAAACTAAACTGTTCATGCACGAGAAACACTGCACATTGGAGAGAGTGATCACAGCATTGCACATCAAAGTTAATTTTATGGATTGGTTTAAGGATAAGAATGCTGCAAACCTAAGAAGAAAGAGCATTATAAACTGAGGCAGAAGTCAAAATTGCCAAAGATGATCAGTCAACTGGTGTAGATGCCAAGAGAGAACAGGAGTCAAGATATCACATTGAATAACTTATCATAATTCTGGAGTGGACAGGAGGGAGGTGAGAGGGCTGGAACAAGATGAACTTCTCAAAGGGATGTGCCAAAAGTGCAGACAGATTAAAATTGTGATAAGACTGTAACAGATGTCCAAAACTGAAAGGGTTGTTATCCCAAAACGTAGGAGCAGAATTAGGCCATTCAGCCCATTGACTCTTCTCTACCATTCAAGGACACAATGGCTGATCTGATAATCCTCAACTCCACTTTCTTTCCTTTTCTCCATTACCTTGATTCTCTTGATGATTAAAAATCTCCCTACTTCAGTCTTGAATATACTTAAATATCCAGCCTCAACAGCTCTCTGTGAGAAGAAATTCCTCATTTCTGCTTTAACTGTGTGGCCCCTTACTCAGATTATACCCTTTGGTCCTAAACTTCTCCCAAAAGGATAAATAGCTTCTCTGCATCCACCTGGTCAAATCCTCTAAGAATCCTAGATGTTTCAATGAATTTGCCTTTCATTCTTCTAAATTCCAATGAGTACAGGCTCAATCTACTCATCCACTCCTCATAACAAAATCCTTCCATACCCAGGATCAACTGAATGAACCTTCTTTGAACTGCCTCCAATCCCAGTACATATTTCTTTAGACAATAGGCCCAGATCTGTTCATGGTAGTCTGGCTCAGTTTTAGCAAAACTTCCCTATTTTTATATTGCATTCCCTTTAGAATAAGGGCCAGCATTCCATTTGCCTCCCTATTACCTGCTGAACTTGGACACTAGCTTTTTGTGATTCGTGCATAGTGACTCCCAAATCACTCTGTGCTGCAACTTTCTGCAGTCTTTCACCATTTAAGTATTATTCAGCTTTTATTTTCTTCCTGTGAAGAGCATGACCTCAAATTTTACCACATTATATTCTATCTGCCAAGTTTTTGCCCACTCACTTAGCCAGTCTACATCCCTCTGTAGACTCTGTGTCATCCTCACCACTTGCCTTCCCACCTTGTGTTAGCTGCAAACTTGGCAACAGTACATTCACTGCCATCATCCAAATTATTAATATATTAATAATTGTGGACCCAGCACTGATCCCTGTGGGCTTCACTAGTTCTAGGTTGCTATCCTGAAAATTTCCCCTTTATCCCAACTTTCTGCCTACTATTACTTAGGCAATCTTCTATCCGTGCTGATATACTACCTCCAGTGGCACTGGTTCTTATCTTATCAAGTAGCTTTAGATGCAGTACCTTATCAAACACCTTTTGGAAAATTACATCTACTGGTTCTCCTTTACCTATCCTGCTTGTTACTGTTGTGTCTCTCCAAATGGCACTCACTCACGCAGACTGATAAAAGGCTGAAGTTAAAGTTTGTTCAATCAAAGGAATATCACATGCACTTACAACGTGTACAGAATACTAAATAAAAGGACAACACATGTTGTAAATCAGAAACAAAAACAGAAATTGCTAAGGAAGCGTCCTGAGAAAGGGTCTGGGTCCGAAACATTAACTCCTAATTTCTCTCCACAGTTGATGCCAGACCTGCCAAGCTTTTTCAGCAATTTCTGTTTCTGTACAGAATACTACCTAGTAAGGCACAATGTGATTAGTCTTGGCTTCAGAATTCCTGGTCCAGTGGCTGGGTCCCTGACCCAGGGCTGCTTCCATGAATGCTGGTCTTAGTTCATAGAATCCCCTTAATTTGGAAACAGGCTCGGGCCCATCTAATCCACACCAACACTTCAAATCGCACCCTGCCCCCTTCCCTATAACCCTACATTTGCCATGGCTACCCCACTTAGCCTGCACATTCCTGGACACTATGGGGCAATGTAGCATGGCCAATCCACCCTAACCTTCACATTTTTGGACTGTGGGATGAAACTGGAGCACTAAGAGGAAACCTACACAGATGCGGGGAGAATGTACAAACTCCACACAGACACTCACCCAAGGCTGGAATCGAATCTGGGACCCTGGACTATGAGGGAGCAGTGCTAACCACTGAGCCATGTGCTGCCCCCAAGAATGATTTGCACTACTGTTTGATGTTTTGGCTGAAGTTAAATCATGTATCCAAGATCTACATCCAACGCTCACTCATCTTTAGCTGACCTGTTTTGACGTATTTCTGTTGCCACCACCTCCAGATGTTTCCAAGTTCAGTTCCTGTTTCCATTATTCTGCGATTGCCTCATGCTGTAGTTTCTGCAGTTTCAGTCCATTCCATTCTTCAAGCTTAGTTGCTGTTTCTTGCAGGCTCAGCACAATTCATATGGGTTCACCATTTCATCCATAGTTCTTGTATTTGATGAAGTTATTCAAGTCCATTAGTCCATATAACCTTCTCAAAGAAGTCTAATATATTTGTAAGAAATGATTTCTCCTTCATGAAGCCATGCTCTCTCTGTGTTTTTTTATATTTCGAAATGCTTTACCAAATTCTAATTTTTCCCATTGATGGACACTAAAATAACATGGTAAAAACAATGACTGCAGATGCTGGAAACCAGATTCTGGATTAGTGGTGCTGGAAGAGCACAGCAGTTCAGGCAGCATCCGAGGAGCAGTAAAATCGATGTTTCGGGCAAAAGCCCTTCAGGAATACAAGCAGAGAGCCTGAAGGGTGGAGGGATAAGTGAGAGGAGTGTGGGGGTGGGGAGAAAGTAGCATAGAGTGCAATAGGTGAGAGGATGAAGGTGATGGGTCGGGGGGGGAGGAGGGAGTGGATAGGTGGAAAAGAAGATAGGCAGGTAGGACAGGTCATGGGGACAGTACTGAGCTGGAAGTTTGGAACTGGGGTGAGGTGGGGAAGGGAAAATGAGGAAACTGTTGAAGTCCACATTGATGCCCTGGGATTGAAGTGTTCCGAGGCGAAAGATGAGGCGTTCTTCCTCCAGGTGTCTGGTGGTGAGGGAGCGGCGGTGAAGGAGGCCCAGGACCTCCATGTCCTCGGCAGAGTGGGAGGGGGAGTTGAAATGTTGGGCCACAGGGCGGTGTGGTTGATTGGTACGGGTGTCCCGGAGATGTTCCCTAAAGCGCTCTGCTAGGAGGCGCCCAGTCTCCCCAATATAGAGGAGACCGCATCGGGAGCAATGGATACAATAAATGATATTGGTGGAAGTGCAGGTAAAACTTTGATGGATGTGGAAGGCTCCTATAGGGCCTTGGATGGAGGTGAGGGAGGAGGTGTGGGATTCCTGCGGTGGCAAGGGAAGGTGCCAGGACGGGAGAGTGGGTGTTTGGGGGCGTGGACCTGACCAGGTAGTCACGGAAGGAACGGTCTTTGTGGAAGGCGGAAAGGGGTGGGGAAGGAAATATATCCCTGGTGGTGGGGTCTGTTTGGAGGTGGTGGAAATGTCGGTGGATGATTTGGTTTATGCGAAGGTTGGTAGGGTGGAAGGTGAGCACCAGGGGGGTTCTGTCCTTGTTACGGTTGGAGGGGTGGGGTCTGAGGGCGGAGGTGCGGGATGTGGACGGGATGCGTTGGAGGACATCTTTAACCACGTGGGAAGGGAAATTGTGGTCTCTAAAGAAGGAGGCCATCTGGTGTATTCTGTGGTGGAACTGATCCTCCTGGGAGCAGATACTGCAGAGGCGGAGGAATTGGGAATATGGGATAGCATTTTTGCAGGAGGTAGGGTGGGAAGAGGTGTAATCCAGGTAGCTGTGGGAGTTGGTGGGTTTGTAAAAAATATCGGTGTCAAGTCGGTCGTCATTAATGGAGATGGAGAGGTCCAGGAAGGGGAGGGAGGTGTCAGAGATGGTCCAGGTAAATTTAAGGTCAGGGTGGAATGTATTGGTGAAGTTGATGAATTGCTCAACCTCCTCGCGGGAGCACGAGGTGGCGCCAATGCAGTCATCAATGTAGCGGAGGAAGAGGTGGGGAGTGGTGCCGGTGTAATTACGGAAGATGGACAGTTCTACGTAGCCAACAAAGAGACAGGCATAGCTGGGGCCCATACGTGTGCCCATGGCTACCCCTTTAGACTGGAGGAAGTGGGAGGATTCGAAGGAGAAATTGTTAAGGGTGAGGACCAGTTCGGCCAAACGAATGAGAGTCTCAGTGGAAGGGTACTGTTGGGGACGTCGGAGAGGAAGAAATGGAGGGCTTGGAGGCCCTGGTCATGGTGGATGGAGGTGTAGAGGGATTGGATATCCATGGTGAAGATGAGGCATTGGGGGCTGGGGAAACAGAAGTCTTGGAGGAGGTGGAGTCTCGCACGTATGTGGGGAATTCCTGGACTAGGGGGGATAGGACAGTGTCGAGGTAGGTAGAAATGAGTTCAGTGGGATAACATGCCTACAATTAAGTTCTTTTTGGTCCCCTTCCCTTTTTAAATAAACATGTTACATTGGGAGTTTTCCAGCCCTCTCGAACTTTCCAGAATCTAAGAATCCTCAGAAGCTTACTGCAAGAGCATTCACTATCTCTGCAGTTCTTTCAATAATATTCTAGGATGTTACCCATTAGGCTGAGGGGACTTAGCAGCCTTTAACTCCATTAGGTTCCTAGTACTTTTTCTCTAGTGCACTAGTCATTACCATCTTTGAGGTCTACAGCACAGAAAAGACCCTTCAGCTTATCAAGCCTGCACCAGTCAAAAACAACAGCCTAACTATTCTAATCTGTTTTCCAGCACTTGATCCATAGCCTTTTGTACCTTGGCATCCCAAATGCACATCGAAATAATTTTTAAATGTTCAGAGGGTAGCTGCCCCTACCACCCTTACAGGCAGTGAGCTCCAGTTTCCCACCATCCTCCTTCCCTTCACCTGAAATCGACACCCCCTCATCATTCATTCCTCCACCAAAGGGAAAAGTTCTTTCCTGTCTACCACGTCTGTAGAAACACAGAAAACAGGACCAGGAGTGGGCAACTCGAGACTAGTCTGCCATTTATTATTATCATGGCTGATCATCCAAGTCAAATAGCTTGTTCCTGCTTTTCCCCCTCCCATGTCTTTTTAATCCCTTAACCCCACGTGCTGTACCCAATTCTTCTTGAAATATACAATGTTTTGGCCTTGACTGCTTTCTGTGGTGTCGAATCCCACAGGCTTATCACTCTCTGGGTGAAGAAATGTTTCCCCATCTCAAGTCCAAAAAGGTTTACTCTATATTCTTCAACTGTGAGCCCTGGTTTTCGATTCCCCTGCCATTGGGAACATCCTCCTGCATCTACCCTGTATCATCCTGTCTAATTTTCTAGGTTTCTTTAAGATATCACCCTCATTCTTTTAAACTCCCGGAAACATAATCCTAACCAAATCAGCCGCGCCTCATATGTCTATTCTGTCGAGAATCAGCATGGCAAACCTTTCATTGTACTACCTTCATCCTTCAAAAATAAGGAGACCAAAACTAACATTTATCAACATTATACTGCTTCCATCATGCTTTTGCCCAATCAGCTTGTCCAAATCACACTGAAGCACTTCAATATCCTCTTCACAAGCTTACCCACCCCACCCAACTTTGTATCGTCTGCAAACTTGAAAGTTACATTTAGTTTCCTCAACTATATCATATATATATTTTAAATAGCTGGGATCCTAGTACCGGTCCCTGCAGTACCCCACTAATCACTGTCTGCCATTGGATAAAGGCTTGTTTAGTCCTATAATTTCCTGTCCGTGATTGTTACTGTATTGATTTCCTTCTCCACTTTTGTCTCTGGTTATATTTTATCTTCTACTATGTCACAAAGGATTTATTCAGCTGTTTCCTGGTTCCCCAAAACTATTTCCTAAGCCTCATTCTCTAAGTTGCCTCTGTTCACTTTGGCTTCTCTCCTCCTTTTCAAACATTTGAAGAAGTTCTTACCACCCCTTTTTATATGACTTGCTAGTTTACCCTCAAAGTTCATTTTCTCCCTCCACTACTTAGCTGGTAATCTTTTGTTGGTTTTTAAAACGTTCCCAATCCTCTGGTTTATCACTAATTTTTGCCACATTATATGTTTTTTCTTTCAATTTGATCCTACCCTTAACTTCTCTGGTTAGTTGTGATTGGTTTACCACTTCCTAGAATCTTTCTTCCTCACTGGGACATATTTTTGTTGTGAGTCGTGAACTATTTACTTAAGTCTGCCAATGTTCACAAAATTGCTTTCCCAGTCCAATCCAGCCAGCAACATCTTATTTGAGTTCAACATATCTACTTCCAACCCAAGTTTCTAACTGTCAAACTGAATGCTAAATTCTACCAGGATTATGGTCATTGTTTCTTGTTTACTCTGAGATCATTTATTAAACTTGCGTCATTACACATTACCTGCTCAAAATAGCCTAGTTGGATCCCCGTAAAAGAGCATAAGGCATGCGAGCAGAAGATAGGCCATTCAGCCTATCGAGTCTGCAGTGCCATTCAATCATGCCTGATATGTTTCTCAACTCCATTCGCCCCGTAACCATTGATGCCATTGACAACCAAGAACCTCTCTATCTCTGTCTTAAATATACTCAATGACCTGGCCTCCACAGCCTTCTGTGGCAGTGAATTCCATAAATTCCCCACTCTCTGGCTGAAGAAGTTTCTCCTTATCTCTGGTCTAAAAGGTCTTCCCTTTACTCTAAGGAAATGTCCTCGGGTCTTAGTCTCTCCTGCCAATAGAAACATCTTCCCAACATCTTCTCTGTCCAGGCCATTCAGTATTTTGTATATTTCAATTAGATCCCCTTCATCCTTCTAAACTCCATCAAGTATAAACCCAGAGTCTTCAAACGTTCCTCATATGTTAAGCTTTTCATTCCTAGCACCATTCTTGTGAATCTCCTCTGAACATGGTCCAGGGCTAGTACATCCTTCCTGAGATACGGGGACCAAAACTGTGCACAATACTCCAAATAAAGCCTGACCAGAGCCTTATCGAGCCTCAGAAGTACATCCCTGCTTTCTATTCAAGTCCTCTCAAAATAAATGCCATCATTACATTTGCTTTCTTAACTACTGACTCAGCCTGCAAGTTTACCTTGAGAGAATCCTGGACTAGACCTCCCAAGTCTCTTTGCACTTCAGACCTTTGAATTTTCTCCCCCTTTAGAAAATAGTACATGCCTCTATTCTTCCGACTAATGTACATGACCTCACATTTTCCCACGTTGTACTTCATCTACCACTTCTTGCCCACTCGCCTAACCTGTCCAAATCCTTCTGCAGCCTTCCCACCTCCTTAATGCTACTTGTCCCTCTACCTATCTTTGTATTGTCTGCAAACGTAGCCAAGAATTTGTTCTGGCAAACTATCAAATATAGTCTATGAATTCCTCTTTCAGGCTATTTCTGCCAATTTGATTTTCCCAATCTACCCAAAGATGAAAGTCATCCAAGATCAATGTTTTGTTATTTCTTTGAGATGATGACCAAACAGGTGGATGAGGGTAAAGCAGTTGATGTGGCGTATATGGATTTCAGTAAGGCGTTTGATAATGTTCCCCACGGTACCAAAATAGCTGCCCTGCAATTCTGCCATCTGTCTTTGTTTTTTCAGGATATGTATTCCCTCTACGGAAGCTAGAAAACTTGGAGAAATAATGATATTTTGAAAAATGACCATATTACGGGAGGGGGGGGGGGGGGGGGGGGGGGGAGGAGGAGGTAGTCTTGGACGTCTTAAAATGAATAAAAGTGGATAAGTCTTCCAGACCTGATCAGGTGTACTCCATGACTTTGTGGGAAGTGATTGCTGGGCCACTTGCTGAGCTATCTGTATCATCTATAGCCACACCTGAGATGCCGGAAGACTGGAGGGTGGCTCATGTGCGATTTGGTGGACAGCGAAGGTTTCCTCATAGTACAACAGGATCTTGATCAGATGGGCTAATGGGCCAAGGACTGGTAGATGGAGTTTCATTTAGATAAATGTGAGGTGCTGCATTTTGGAAAGGCAAACCAGGGCAGGACTTTTACATTTAATGGTAAGGTCAGTGCATCCAGTATAGGAGCTGGGAGGTCATGTTGCAGCTGTACAGAACATTGGTTAGGCTACTTTTGGAATACTATGTTCAATTCTGTCTTCCTACTGTAAGAAAGATGCTGTAAAATTGAAAAGGTTCAGAAAGGATTTACAAGGATGTTGCTGGTTTTGAAGGGTTTGAACTATGGGAATAGGCTGGGCTCATTTTCCCTGGAGAGTGGGAGGCTGAGGGATGACCTTATAGAGATTTATAAAATCATGAGGGGCATGATAGGGTGCATAGACACGGTCTTTTTTTCCCCCAAGAGTAGGTGAGTCCAAAACTCAAGGGCATTGGTTTAAGGTGAGAGGGAAAAGATTTAAAAGAGACCTAAGGAGCAACATACTCATGCAGTGGGTGATGCGTGTATGGAATGAGCTGCCAGAGGAAGTGGTGGAGGCTTGTACAATTACAACATTTAAAAGGCATCTGGATGGATATATGAATAGGAACGGTTTAGAGGGATATGGGCCAAATGCTGGCAATTGGCACTTGATTAATTTAGGATATCTAGTCTGTATGGAAGAGTCAAACCAAAGACTCTGTTTCCGTGTGTACATCTCTATTATTCTATAACCCAACCTGCCTGTATTTAGTTTAAAGCCCTCTCTATGGCTTTAATTTTTCGATTTGCACCTGTCATGCCCACCCCACAGAACACCTCCCTTCTACTCCACTACTGGTGCCAATGGCCCAGGAACTGAATTACCACTGCAGTAGTATGAGGGCAAGAGTTAGGGGACAAATGTCAAGGCGTGGGGTCCAAGGACCAGGAGGTAACAGCTAATTGCCAGTGCTCTATGCCAGCTGCATGTTGCTGAGGACAGGAAGGGAACTCAAGGCCAGAAGGTATAATGAGAGTCACTGTTTTGCCAAAGTGGTTAAAAAGGATGGTTGGGAGGAAAGATAGAGGCTGATTGGGGGAAGTAAGGGAAGACACAGAAACTGCAGATTGTGCTGTGGGTGAAATGAAGGCTACAGTTGAGTAAGGGAAGTCGGGAATAGTCAAAGGAGAGTGAAAAGCAGGAAACTGCAGGTTGCAAAGGTTTGGCTGGTATTTATTTGTAGGGAGAAGAAAGTCTGCAAGTGAAAGAAGAGAAAGGATAGCTGAAATGAAGCACGAGTCTAATGACGACCATGAATCCATTGTCAATTGTTGGAAAAACTCATCTGGATCACTGATGTCCCTGAGAGATAGATGCTCCAATCCTTGCCTGGTCTGGCCTACATGTGACTCCAGACCCACAGCAATGTGATTGACTCTTAACTGCCCTCTGGGCAATTAAGGATGGGCAATAAATGCTGCCTAGCCAGTGATGCCCTCATCCAGTGAATGAATAAAGAAAACAAAAGGTGTAAGGCAGAAAGTACAATTGAGAATCAACTGGAATACCGAAGGTCTAGGCAGGGAGATGAAAACATGAATAAGAAAAGCAACGATGAACTATTAAAAGACTAGTAAATGACATAAAGGGAAATCCCAAAATCCCAAACATATAAACAGTAAGAGAGTGGTTAAAAGAGGAGTACACGATCACAAACCAAGAAGAAGATTTACCGATGGAGGCAGGGGACATGGCTGGTGTTAAATAAGTTCTTTGTCTATGTCTTTACAAAGGAGGATGCTACCCAGATCATGGTGACAGAGGAAGAAACCCTGTCACTAGAAGGGATCAAAATTAATAAGGAAGAAGTTTTGGTTAGATTGTTGGGACTGGGACCGAGTGAGATGCACCAAAGGAATTTGAAGGAAATGACAGCAGAAATTGCAGAAAGATTGGCCATAATCTTTCAGTCTTACCTGCATAGTGATTGTAATAAGGTCAGCTAGGTGGACCTCATAGAATATGAGTTCCCTGATTGAACCAGATTAACAGCCCTAATCAAGAAGCCCTGGTTGATAGTTAAGGAGTGTCAGACATCCCGTTCAATCTGACAGCTTGCTCTGAGGAAGTTGGATCACTTGCAAGGACTTTCCTCATGTAAGTAAAGGGTGACATGGTGTCAGGATACTGGTCTCTGTGGGGTTATTCCACTCTGGACCCAAGGAAGCTGCCAGAAGACTACAGAAATATTAATATTATAGCCTTGTTCAAAAAGGGAAACTAAGGCCAGAAAGGATTTGGTGACCTCTGTTTTCCACTATTCCCTGTGCAGCCTCCATCCTCTATCCCAACCACCCTTCAGGCCACCTTAGAGAAAAAAGGTATATCTTTAGATGTGCAAACAAAGCAAGGGTGATGTGAGAAATTTTTTTCTCATAGTGAGTAGTTAGTGTATGGAGTGCACTGCCTGGCAATTTGGTGAAGACAGATTCAACTGAGGCATCCAAGAGGACATTCAATGGGTTTTTTTTAAGCTTGTAATGGTATGCAGGGATTTGGGGAAAAGGCAGAAGATTGGCACTAGATAGTTGGACTAGATAATAGAGCCCATTGTAAGCATAATAGGCTAAATAGTCCCCTTCTGCACCATTATAATTCTTTGATTCTGCAAATAATTCATTATGTAAATTTTTACAACTGAACATGGTATCTCTAGCTTAAGGCTGCAGATGATCAGGAGCTACTCTGTGCAGAAGATTGTTGTGGATGCTTGTGGTGAAACGGTTAAAAAATTATGTCCCAATACATGTGTGAATCTAACCGGAATGGAGGTGTTGCTTCGTCCCGTGTGAATCTTATTACACACCTCCCCGTGTGAATCTTCTTATCTGTATGTAACCAGAATGGAATGTGTTTTTTAGCCTTGCTCTGCTGTTCACATGAATGTTTATATCTGGAAAAGAGTATATCAGCTGGAAAAGTCTCCAGTTCGGTGAGTCTGCTCCGGGGTTACGTTTAACCGCCGAGCGTGGGTTGTTGGCAACCGCTCTACGAGAACTGACGGCTCCCAGTTCCGGTAACATGTAGAGTGAGTATAAGCCAGACCCGTTGTATGAGACCTGGTTGTGGCGACGCTGCGGGGAATAAAATGCCCATATTCTAGCAGACTCGCCTCTTGGTCGTTTGTTCTGTGTCAGACTACTCTCCTACGAACCTGACCTTGAGAATTTTTTAAAACATTTGGCGTAGTCGAGCAGGGTCAATCGCAATTGAGGAGAGATTTTGATACAGAACAATGTTTTGGAAAAAGACTAAGAAACCAGAAGAACAAACTGTGGAGGTCCCGACCGTCCCGGGATGGCATGGATGTGGGCATGTACGTGGCAGTTTGTTTGAGAGAGGATCCCAGTCCTGCCGAAGAACCCCTTGCCTGGGGTACAGCGGAGGATGTGGGCATGTCCAAAAAGCTGAAGCGGAGTTAACAGAATTGAATGGGATTGAACTGAACTGAACTGAGTGGAACTGAAGTGAATCAAATTGAACGGAACAAAATGGAACTGAGCTAAATTGAATTGAAATGGACGGAACTGAATTGAACACAATTAAATTGAACTGAACAGACCTGAACTGAGCTGAATTGAACTACACTGAATTGACTGAACTGAAATTAACTGAAACGAATTGAACTGAATTAATCATAATGTAACACATGTATTGGGCCAAGCAGTGGAATGTGGTGTAAAATTATGTCCCAATACATGTGTGAATCATAATGTAACACATGTATTGGGCCAAGCAGTGGAATGTGGTGAAACGGTTAAAAAATTATGTCCCAATACATGTGTGAATCTAACCGGAATGGAGGTGTTGCTTCGTCCCGTGTGAATCTTATTACACACCTCCCCGTGTGAATCTTCTTATCTGTATGTAACCAGAATGGAATGTGTTTTTTAGCCTTGCTCTGCTGTTCACATGAATGTTTATATCTGGAAAAGAGTATATCAGCTGGAAAAGTCTCCAGTTCGGTGAGTCTGCTCCGGGGTTACGTTTAACCGCCGAGCGTGGGTTGTTGGCAACCGCTCTACGAGAACTGACGGCTCCCAGTTCCGGTAACATGTAGAGTGAGTATAAGCCAGACCCGTTGTATGAGACCTGGTTGTGGCGACGCTGCGGGGAATAAAATGCCCATATTCTAGCAGACTCGCCTCTTGGTCGTTTGTTCTGTGTCAGACTACTCTCCTACGAACCTGACCTTGAGAATTTTTTAAAACAATGCTATAGTAATTCTTAAATTTAAATGTGAAATTGAGATGTGAGATAAAGTACAAAAGGGCCTGGTTAAAATATCCCAGCTACGTAAATGTGAAGGAAACTCATCAATATGCTGGTGTCTTTAGGATGACGACTTGTTGTATCAAATATGTATCACGTATTTTGCTTACATATGCCTGTTGTCTTATGTCAATTTAAATATATTATCTAAGAAAATTAATGTTTTTCTTGTGTGTCATGGCTTAGGTTTAATGGGGTTGATAATTTTGATTTTGATGAATTCTTCTAAATCTGTTTTTGTGCAAGTCCAAATAATGGATGTAAGTGAGCTGGAAGGTTCATTTTTCAGACGTTTCATCACCATACTAGGTAACATCATCAGTGAGCCTCCGGATGAAGCACTGGTGTATGGCACACTTTTTATTTATGTGTTTATGTTTTCTTGGATTGGTGATGTCATTTCCAGTGGCGATGTCATTTCGGGTTCTTTTTCTCAGGGGTGGTAAATGGGATCCAAGTCAATGTGTTTGTTGATAGAGTTCCAGTTGGAGTGCCATGCTTCTAGGAATTCTTGAGCATGTCTCTGCTTGGTTTGTTCTAGGATGGATGTGTTATCCCAGTCAAAGTGGTGTCCTTCCTCATCTGTATGTAAGGATACTAGTGAGAGTTGGGTCATGTCTTTTTGTGGTTAGTTGATGTTCATGTATCCCATTTACCACCCAGTGAGAAAAGGAACAGGAAATGATATCACCAACCAAAGGAAACCTAAACACATAAATGAAAAGCTGGCCATACCACCAGGCTCACTGATGATGTTACCTAGTATGGTGACAAAACGTCTGAAAAATGAATCTTCCAGCTCAGCGAGCAAACCTACATCAAGACTTTTTTTTTAAATTGACACTATTGTGGTTTGGATGATTTAAGTAGTAGACTAGGAAGTTTCATTAAGTGGAAAGATATCATCACCTCAAAGTCAATGACATTACACTGATACAAGTACTTATTCAAGTAAACTCATGGATGTTAAATGCATTATTTACATGGGCAGACATTCTGGACATAGATGCAGTGAGAGAGAATTCCAATAACCAAATTGCTGCTGACAGGATCAACTCTGGCAGAAAGGAAAGATAAGCCTTCGGCGGATTCATATGGTAGGATGGTTGGTGAGAGTGGGATGGGACAGCTGATCCTATTAAGTTAATCAAGAATGCCTTAGTAGAATATTTAGTGGACACTGGAGACAACAGAGAGAATCTATAGGCTTTTATAAGAGGAAGGTGAGCATTGAACGGAAGCTAGAGAATAGGAAAGTTATAGACTGATGAAGTGCAGGATAGGATTTTGTGGAGGCTGAGCAGGTTAATACCTGGGTAAGAATAAATTAAAACAGATGAAAGTCATGAAAGAAAATGGGGAAGAAAACAAAGTGGAAATAGAAATAATAGACTTGATTCCACAGCGGAGAAAGTAAGGACTGCAGATGCTGGAGATCAGAGCTGAAAATGTGTTGCTGGAAAAGCGCAGCAGGTCAGGCAGCATCCAGGGAACAGGAGAATCGACGTTTCGGGCATATGCCCTTCTTCAGGAATTCCTGAAGAAGGGCTTATGCCCGAAACGTCGATTCTCCTGTTCCCTTTGATTCCACAGCAGCAGACAAAATGAATAGGCAGGGGGAAAAACTTGGTTTGGAGTCCAGAATACTATTTTTATTCTTGCAGAGAGATGACAACAACTGTAGATTTTTCATAGAATCATACAGGACAGAAGAGCCCCTTCAGTCCATCAGGTCTACTCTAAATCTACTCTAGTCCATTTTTACATCAATGTCTCCATAGTCTTGAATGATTAGATTAGATTAGTGTGGATGTAATAGATCAAGTTCTCATCCTAGTATCTTTTAAAGGTTGTGAGGTTTCCCACCTCAACTGCCCTCCAAGCAATGTCCCTCCAAGCTACGTTCGCACACATAACTTCTCCAATGTTCTGCACATGGCAATCAGCATCAGTAACTTCCTGTTCCAGAAATCGCTGATGCACATGGGAGCTTGAAGACCCAGGCAGCACCAGGAAGAAAACCAGAGGGAATGCAGGCACTGCATTTCCATTTTTAAAGTTTTTTTTGGAATAACAGCAATCTTAGCTCTCTTTTCATCTTTTTGTCATTCTCCCTCACTCCACTGATTGTTAAGAATACGCAATGGCAGATTTTGTAGCAGGCTTTGCCAGTAATAAAAAGAAGGGGTAACTGCACTGTACACTGGAGGGAGGAACTTTGTAGTATACACAGTTTGGTATGAGCGCAAAGACATCCTGATAATCTGGGGAATCCCATAGATTGAACAAGTGATTCTCTTGGGAGAGGTAATTTACTTAAAATTAACTAAAGGTAGAAGGCTGCTTTTCTGTTAAAGTGATGTTCAACTTCACAGAGGAAAAATATTCATTTCCAACCAGAGAGATTCCTTTACTTAACCTTGCACTGCAACCCTTCCGAACCCCTCCAAAACCACCATTACCACACTAAGTGAGCAAGTTTCACAAACACTTTTGCATTCTGATCAGTGTTAATTTTTCTTCCAGATGGGAACAAATAAATTTGCCAGCCAGCAGGGGATGACAGCATATGGTACCAGAAGGCATTTATATGACCCAAAAACTGGAGTGGAGAAGCCGCTTGACCAGACTACCATTAGCCTTCAAATGGGAACCAACAAGGGCGCAACACAGGTATGGGGGAAGCATCTGAAAGCATGAAGACAGGAGGAAATTGATATTTTTGGAAAACAATAACTTCTACCTAAAAATGGCACTGTTAAGAGCAATCAGGTCAAATCTCATTGCTGTTTAATGGAAGTGATTAAATCTTTAACCGGTATGAAAGAATAAAGAAAATTTTATTGGGTAGACACTGAGTATCATGATATGAAGTGGGTTGCAGATTGTAGACTATATAAACAGAGGGCATGGTAGAGGGTTTGCAGGGGACAGGCAGGGTACATTGATCATTCTTTGACAAAACCTATTACTAATTTCAGGCTGGAATGACTGCTCCAGGGACACGAAGACACATCTTTGACAACAAACTTGGAACTGAGAAATGTGATTCCACCATTGTGTCACTGCAGATGGGAACAAACCAAGGGGCTTCACAGAAAGGGATGACTGTGTATGGGTTGAGCCGGCAGGTATATGATCCCAAGTACTGCTCCACTCCCAACTTCCCTATCAACAATGGGAACCAGCTAACCAGTGGCTCTGAATGCAGTGAGAGTGACTACCCAGCAGAGTACAAGTACAATCAGCAAACAGATTCCAACCGTCACAGGCAAATATATCAGGATTTTGAATGAGAACAGAGTGGCACTGCTTAATAAACTGGCTTGTACAAATGTGCATCGCAGCCTTACACATCTCTCAGGTACAAACCACTTAGCTACACAGAATGCTTTGTTGCTCGTGCAGTGTTAGGCTCTGCTGGTTGAATTATATTTGGAAACCTGAAACATTTCTTTGAACCAGTGTTGGGTGATCAATCAATTCCAAAAGCTGTAATAATAAGCCAGATTAATGTAATAATTGGCAAAGTACCCTGAATGTATCCATCCAGATCTAATTTAAAACAATCATCTCTCATCCTGCTTAGCTTATATATTCATTATAACATTTAAAACAACATTAAAATACAAATAAAAGTTTAATTTTAATAATTTTCCTACTCACCAATTTGTCAGCACTTGCTCATTGTTTATAAATCTTTCTGTAAATCAACTCACTGTAGTAAACTTTTATACAATGTATGAATTGGCTGCTATTGGAAATCACTCTTTCTACAGTGACCCACATAGGAAACACTGCACTGATCCACCAGTCATTTTTAGGTATCCTTATTATGAGCTTAACAATCATGTACATGAGAAGATTTAACAATTCAGACACTGAATGAGATGGATGCATGTCACTTGGGCAGGATTAATTCTACAACATTAACTTTGAAAACCGATCCCACAATTTTCATTGCTGCGATGTCCGTGTGGTAATATTGAGATAGAAATTTTACAAAGCTTGAAGCAGTTTAACCTCCAACTCAGCACTGGTACAGAAACAGCAGCAGAGGAAAACCTGAGATGATGAGAATGCTTTAACAGCTGTTAATTAGGTTAGTTTTTAGATTTTGTATTCTTTTTCCAGTATTGAACATTTAAACATTATAACCAGCAATTATGTAGTGACTTGTGTAGATGTGTAAATCTCCTGCTCACAACAGCACTTCTCAAACTCAACAAACACGTCTCAAGTTGTAGGCACACAATTAGACTCCGAACTCTATCAGAACATCACTGGTCACACCAGGTCTCTGTGCTTTCTTTCACTTGGCTCACTGCTGTTTATTCAAAAACATGAAATCCAAAAAAAAATGTGTAGCAGTTTAATAGTCAGACAAGCGAGACATGATATTTCATTTCAAAAGAACAACAGAATGACAACCATTCTCAAAATAGACTTAGCCATCAGGAAGCCTCACATAACAAACCTCAATCAGCTAGTCACTGGTTACATCAGGTCCCTTTGACTCAGCTTCCTTACCCAGGCCCAGCACCTTGTGGACCCAATGTCCATACATGGGCTCAGCATATTGTGGCAATACTTAGTGCAGCACATAAACTGGAGAAATGTCACTGCAGATACAGGTCAATGATGGAAGATGTAGACAGAATGGATTCAAAAGAAGCTCAAACATACCGACTAACTTCTGCAAATCACTTTAATCAATCTCAAATAGATTAGATTACTTACAGTGTGGAAACAGACCCTTCGGCCCAACAAGTCCACACCAACCCACCACCCACCCAGATCCATTCCCCTACATTTACCCCTTTTACCTAACACTATGGGCAATTTAGCGTGGCCAATTCACCAAATCTGCACATTTTTGGACTGTGGGAGGAAACCAGAGCACCCAGAGGAAACCCACGCAGACACGGAGAGAATGTTGCAAACTCCACACAGTCAGGCGCCTGAGGCGGGAATTGAACCTGGGTCTCTGGCGCTGTGAGGCAGCAGTGCTAACCACTGTGCCACCATGCTGCTAGAATCAGGAAATCTCCAGACAGTAATAATTCTTTACCTGTGATCTGGCTATGTGATTGTTCACAGTTCAGTAAGTGATGTTAAACCACCCTATGTGGCTAATTAAAAGGTTTTTTTCCTGAAATGAGTTTAATGTGAATTGTGTACTGCTGTCCTAATACAGAGCACGTGATGCCACTGTTAGTTAATAAAACCAAACTAAACCAAGCTTCTGATTTATTGAATAAATGCTCTCATAGCTCGTGTTTTTACCTTAACATATAAGGCACGTTAAATCTACAATTCAAATGCTCTCATTCAGACACTGGATTCAACAGAATTCATTGACACTTTCCCATTGGAGCCCTTACTCAAACATTCTTGTGAAGAATGTGAAAGTAGAAAAGCCTCAGGTTTCAATTCAGGAGTCATAGATTCTAAAATACTTATCCACAGTAGGACAAAGGTCCCTTTTTAAATCTTTCCTGTCTCACCTTAAACCTAAGGGGCAATATATTCAGACGATGGGGGATGCGTAAATGGAATGAGCTGCCAGAGGAAGTGGTGGAGGCTGGTACAATTACAACATATAAAAGGCATCTGGATGGGTATATGAATAGGAAGGGTTTACAGGGATATCTGTCAATGCTGGCAAATGGGACTAGATTAATTTAGGATATCTGGTCGGCATGGACAAGTTGGACAGAAGGTCTGTTTCCATACTGTACATCTCTATGACTCTGACAACTTTTCTTTTTACACACGGAGTGGTCAGTGTGTGGAATGAACTGCCAGAGGAAGTGGTGGATGCAAGTACAGTTACACTGTTTAAAAGACATTTGGGTAAGTATATGAATAGGAAACGTTTAGAGGGATACAGGCCAAATGTAGGCTGTGGGACTAGTTTAGTTTTGGAACATGGTTGATATGGACTTGTTGGACCAAAAGGTCTGTTTTCATGCTGTATCACTCAATGACTCTATATGCCCTATAGAGTCACAACAGTGGGGAGATAGTACCACAATGATAATGTCACAAGAATTTAAATTCAATTAATAAAGTATGGATTTGAAAACTAATTTCAGTAATGATTAGCATTAAACAATTGCTGATTGTCATAAAGACCCATCTGACTCACTAATGTCCTTCAGGGACAGAAATCTGCCATCCTTATTTGGTCCAGCCTAGATGGGACTCCAGATCCAATGCATTACAGTTGACTCTGCCCCCTGAAATGGTCAAGGAAGCCATTCAGTTCATGGTTAATTATGTATGGGCAACAAACGTTGTCAAGGCCCACGTCCCATGAAAGAACAAAAAAAAAGCCTTTATAGATAGTGCAAGAGGAATACATAAAAATTCTCACAGCAATGCAATGGATTCTGTATGTAGAGTCAACAGATACAGAGTCAATCTGGCATCAGTTACTGGTGCGACACAACATTTTGGTATGCCAGCCATCGTGAAGGACTTGGCCCAGAATTTCAATCATCATCCCACACAGTCAGGGATCACCACCTGCAGTCTTCTCTGTTTCTCGTTCCATAAATGCTGCAGGGTGTGCTGAGTATCTCCAGCATTTTCTGTTTTAATTTTAGATTTCCAGCATTCAGTTTGTTCATTCTGAAATCCATGAAACTGCATAGCTTCCACAGTCTATCCTTAATCATGATGGTGGAGGTGCCAGGAGCAGCAGCCAGCCGTGTGAATGCGAGACTTCATTCAAACTGAGACCTTAATACTGGAGTGGTTGAGTGACTGAGCAGTGAGATGAAGGAAAGACCGCAAGTGAGAGTTTCCGTGTTGCCACATGGATGTTAGGGAAGACCAAGTATGCAAGAGGGTGGCAAAAACACACACAAAGAGAAGGTGCATGAGACGGATGTAGATGTAGGGGGTTGCAAGGGGGAGCAGGTACACAGTAAGAACCATAAATATTTTTTTGAGAATGAAAATTGGAAAATCAAAAGTTGTAGCCAATGTCTAGGATGCAGATTTTACCATTTTTTAAAAATTCAAAAGTCAAAAGTGAAATTGTATTGTGATTTACATAAAGTCAAGTGACTTTTAGAAAAGCTGAGCTGTTTAGAGAAAGGTCAGATGAATTTCTTACTTTGACGAGACAAATAGGTGGAAGGGGCAATGGGCTGCAGGTTACCTCGCAACAACATTTAGACTGTTGGAGTTTCTATTTTGCCAAACTGGAGAGTGGAAAAGTTGGAAAAGTGTGCAACAAACACAAAGACAGGTTTCTTTCTCTGTTATGGAGAGATTTACAAGAGAACAGTGGTCCCCCTCTTTCCTTCCCTTTGGCTAAAAGGCATTGTTCAAAGACTTTGATAAACAAGACCCATCTAAACGACCATCGATCAGAAGTGAGGATTTTCAATTGTCCTGAGACTGACAGCAATATGATCTTGTTGACAGACACCAAAACAACTAAGAATGTCACTTCATTCCACTTTTGAGTTTTGGTCTTTTGATTCATAAGACTTTATTATTGTCTGTATTTTTCCACTGACAAAGATTCTGCAGAGCTTTATGTTCCATCTTACACAATTATAATAATAGTTAGCAACCTGTTTTGCCACTTGTTAAACACTAAGTACATTTTTGTTTTTATAAATGAAACCTGCTTGGAGTAATATTTTTTAAACCCTAGCTAATAATAAACCAAATTAGCATCTTGCAGATTCAATTGTACATTTACATCTTGTGAAGTAATGGAGATTCATTAACAATGCATTCCTCAGTGATGGTGCGAAAGGGTGTATAGCGGGCCAGGGATGAGCAAAGAGAGGGAGATGTGAGCACAAGCAAGGTAAATACCTGAGCCACCCAGAAGGCACAAGCATACACAAGGAAAAGCAAGCAAGAAGGCGTGAACTTGAAAACGAGAAGGTGTAGGAGAGAGACAGTAACTGACTGAGATAGGGACTGAGAACATAGAACATTACAGTGTAGTACAGGCCCTTCGCCCCTCAATGTTGAGCCAACCTGTGGAAACAATCTCAAACAATCTAACCTACACTATTCCATTTTCATCCATGTTTATCCAATAACCATTTAAATGCCCTTGAAGTTGGCAAATCTACTACTGTTGTAGACAGGGCATTCCACGTCCCTACAACTCTAAAAGCAACTACCTCTGACACTTGTCCTATATCTATCAGCCCTCAATTTAAAGCTACATCCCCTCGTACTCGAAAAAGGCTGTCACTGTCCACCCTATCTAACCCTCTGATTATCTTGTATGTCTCAATTAAGTCACCTTTCAACCTTCTCTCTAATGAAGACAGCCTCAAGTCCCTCAGCCTTTTCCCATATGACCTTCCCTCCATACCATGCAACATCCTAGTAAATCTCCACTGAATCCTTTCCAAAGTTTCCACATGCTTCCTATAATGCAGTGATCAGAACTGTATGCAATACTCCAAATGCAGCCGGACCATCGTTATGTACAGCTGCAGCACGACCTCATGGTTCAGAAACTCAATGGCTCCACGAATAAAAGCTAATACACCACATGCATTCTGTATAAGGGAATGACTGAGGTAGGGTGTTGTGTGTGCTTGTGAGGGAATGAGAAAGGATATACTGTCGAGAGAGAGAAAGAGACAGTGAGAGAGAGATGGTGAATACATAAGAGAAGGTGGGGCATGCAATAGTGAGAATGAGTGTGTAAACCCAGAGACTAGGAATGAAGTGGACATACACACCCTCTTCAAAAACTATCCACTTACTTTGGTTGGAAGAGAAAGAAAACCCAAGCTGAAAGGCAACCTACTATTGCGTCCCACTCATAGAAATTCTTCCCAAATCAGAGGCAAACTGCAAGTAAGTTAAACCCAACCCAGTGAGGAAGACTGGGGGCTTGGTCTGTCCCACTCTGTTGCTTAAATTGTTCTCTATTGCTTGGTACTTTTTATTGCCCATCTTTACTAAATAAAATTTATAGGATTTATGTTCTTGGTGAGCAATTTATATTTTCTTCATGCCTTAACTTCAATTTTAGGTCAGAAGTCACATAACACCAGGATATAATCCAACAGGTTAATCTGAAATCACAAGCTTTCGCAGCACTGCTCCTTCAGTAGGTTATGTGGAGGGAAGCATACAGGCACAGAACTTTTATGCAGAAAGATAATGGTAAGATAATTCCAGTAAATGAATAGTGTCAAAGATAAATACAAATGGTGTGAGTGGAGTATCGACAGGCTGAATAACAACTCTTTGCAGGTGACCAAAAGTGTCAAACAGTGTGAGGAAAGTGTCAACAGCTGGTCAGCAAGTGAAAGGATGACCTATGATTTTATTAATAATTACAAAAAAGTCAAAAATAGGATGGCGCTTGAGACAAAGCAAATGACTGGAAAAACGATAGGTATCAGAGTTGCATGAAAAGGCTCTAAAGTAATCCAAAACTGTACAAACTAATTATATAGAGAGATAATATCAAGTTATCAAGGTGATAGTGTCAAAACAGAACAGTAAAGAAGATTTTACAAACACTGAACAGCATGGTGGAGTTACATGTACAGGGATCATGGGCACAGAATTTGACCATCAGTTTCTGCTTGGTGATTCTGTGTCATTGTGTATCATGAAGGCCACCTTGGAGGCCATTTACCGAAGATCAGAAGCTAAATGTCCTTGACCGCTGAAGTGTTTCCTAACTGGGAGGGAACACTCCTACCTGGCAATGGTTGCACAGTGTCCATTCATCCATTGTCATCGTGTCTGCATGGTCTTGCCAATATAGCATGTCACTAGGCATCCTTTCCTGCAGCAGATGAGTTAGGCAACTTTGGCCAATTCACATGAGTATGTACCATGTCTGTGGTAGGTGGTATTCCCACGTGTGATGGTATCATGCTATTTCAGTCATTTGGTTTGTCTTTAGCACCATCGTATTTTTGATCGTTTGCAATTATTAATCGTATCTTAGATCATCCTTTCATTTGCTGCTCAGCTGTTGACACTTTACTCACACTATTTGACACTTTTGATCACCTGCAAAGATTTATTATTCAGCCTGTCAATAGTCAATTCACACAATTTATATTTATCTTATAACATTCTTAGTTACCTGGAATTACCTTATCATTAGCTCACTGCATAAAAATTCTGTACCTTTGTACTTCACTTCACCTGATGAAAGAACAGCATTCCAAAAGCTTGTGATTTCAAATAAACCCTGTAGGACTATAACCTGGTGTTATGTCATTTCTGATCTTGTCCACCCCAGTCCAAAACCAGCACCTCCACATCATTATGCATCTCTGTTACACTTAATGCAGTCTCAGTCCTATACTCATATGTGCCCACATGCCAACTTACTGGGGATTAGGTATGTATGCATTCACATTCACTGAAAGACAAAAGCTACCCATTAAAATTTCCCTCCCAGTCGGGGAACACCTCAGCAATCAAGGACATTCAGCCTCAATCTTCAGGTAAGGATCCTCCAGGGCTGTCTTCAAGGTCCACAACAAAGCCAAATCACCAAGCAGAAACTGATAGCCAAGTTCTGTACCAATTAAGATGGCCTCAACCACAATCTTGGCTTAATGTCGCGCTACATGTAACCCCACCACACTGTTTTGTATCTGTAAAATCTTCCTTACTGTCCTATTTTCACACCATCACCTTGATAAATTGTTACTATCTCTACCTTCATTAACTTGTACAGTTTTGGATTAGTTGTTATTTTGGTTGGAGCCTTCCTTATACCTATCATGTTATTCCAGCCATTTGGTTTGTCTCTAGCACCACCTCATTTGTTGTAATTATCTTTCTGCCTTAATTAATCAGATCATACATAGGTCATCCCTTCACTTGCCATTCAGCTGTTGACACCTTACACATCATTTGACACTTTTGGTCACCTGTAGAGACTTGTTATTCAGTCCATCAACATTCCACTCACACCATTTGTATTATCTTTGGCATTCTTAATTACCTAGAATTATCTTGCAATGATCTCTCCACCTATAAATTCTATGCCTGTGCACTTCCCTCCACTTCACCTAACAAAGCAACAGCGCTCCAAAAGCCTGTGATTTCAAATAAACCTGTTGGACTGTAACCTGGTATCGTGTGACTTCTGACTCTGTCCACCCCAGTCCAACAACGGCACACTCACTTCATTAAAACTTCAACATAGAGAAGTAAAAGCTCACACAAAAAATAGAAGAATTCTAACTTTTTAATAACACAGGCTGTGAACAGTCCAATGGATTACAGCAGATTCCATACGAACTCAAATTATATACATTCAAAAAAAGCAGTCTCAAAAACACCTTGAAGTAAAAATCTAAGGGAGTTGAGCATAGACTACTGGTTTGCTGCTTCACAGGCATCAATCCAATCACTGTAAACATCCACTGGCTCCGACAGATCTGAGTTAACAGCAGTTAAAGAAATGACACCAGCAATGAAATTAACAGTAGTCATCTAAAATCACCAAAATTAACACTGAACTGCAAAAGCAGTGCCCTGGGGGAAAGGGAATTTAGGGACATCAAATTGTGTGCACTCTCCCACAGCTCCTTAACAATGGTACCCAGAATTTACAGAATTCTGTTCACTAACCTTTTCACCCAGTGCCCCTTGCGAGAGCTAATCTCACCAAGTTTACCACCCAGGGAGAACTAATCTCACCATTATCCCAACAGCAAAACCAGCTTGTATTTATATAGTGCCCCTATTAGGAAAAATGACTAAAAGTCTGGTCAAATAGGGAGGTTTTAAGCAGTGTATTAAAGAAAGAAAGAGAGGAAGAGAGTTGGAGATATTTAAAGGAGAACATGCCAGACATTAGACCTTTGGCAGATTAAGGCTCAGCTCCCAATGGTGGAGCATTTAAAATCAGAGGTGCTCAAGAGAGATCAACACTGAAGAACAGCAGATATCTCAGACGGTTGTAGTGCAAAAGGAGATTACAGGAGGTAGACGAGTGAGACTAAAGAAACAGTTCTCAAGGGGCTGCTTCACCAATTTTATCCAATTCACTCAACACAGATCGATTAACAAGACTCACTGTTACTTGTCAACAGAACTTTGATGATTTTAAGTTCACAAAAAGTTAAAAGTGAGAGGCCAGCCAAGGACAAGGTAGAATAGTCAAATCTGGAGCAATTGGAGATGTGAATAAGTGTGTAAAGCACAAGAATGTTAAGGCAGGAGCACAGGTAGATGAATTTACAATCTAAAAATGGACGTTGTTATGGCATAGAAGCTGATCAAGTTTAAATACAGCAGAGACTGTGAAAAATCTGGTTCAGCTTTAGGCAGCTTTTGAGGAGATAGATGAAGTTTGAGAACACTGGATTTAATCTTACCAACGTTCAGCTGAAGAAATTTCTGCTCATTTAAGAGATGGTGGAGGGAACAGACAAAGCAGCAGTGAACTTGAGCTTGAAATGTGTGTCACTAGTATGTATGTTTTCAGAGGATGTTGCCAGGGATTGCATGGAGATGAGAAATAAGGAGGCCAAGAAGAGATTATTGGAGGGCATCAGAGGTAACAGTACAGGAAGAAGCTGGTGTGGATGATTGTAGACATAAATTAAATCAGACAGGTGCAGCGCCACCTGAAAAGAAAATCTCAATAATCTCCATCCTGTAATATCCATGGCTTCCACGACTGATCGCTTACATCTGCCAGCCCATCAACCTAACACTTTTCTTCAGTAAATCTATTCACAGTGTGAAGATCAAGTAATCACCAATGTAGGTCAATGAGCATAGGAATTGTAATGAGTGAGCAAGACTGGCTAAAGATGGGGATACAGACACCATCTTTGTGGATGAGCTGAAATTGACAATAGCAGAGGAAAGCAGCCTGACCAGAAGAGCACTGCAAAGTGGGTCTGGATCAGAATCAAGGTTGAAAAATGTGATGCTGGAAAAACACAGTAGGCCAGGCAGCATCCGAGGAGCAGGAGAATCGACATTTTGGGCATAAGCTGCCTGGCCATCTGTGTTTTTCCAGCATCACATTTTTCAGCTCTGGTCTCCAGCATCTGCAGTCCTCACTTTCTCCTACTGGATCAGAATCAACTCTGCTTGTTTTGCCACTTTACTGGTGTAATGCCTAGCTCATATCAAGATCTGGGTATGCCATATTTCTTTCCAATTAAACTTGGACTGAAGCCATTAT